>NC_068318.1:234189-534189 GCF_025860055.1 Xyrauchen texanus | reverse complement strand
TCAGTGCCAGCTAGAGGCCACATCTGGGGCCAAGATCGTCTGCTATGTGGGCAATATCTGGCTAAATTTGCTACCCTTGCACTGTTTGATTATGGCCAGCTTTCAAACGCTTACGTGTGTGTGTGTGTGTGTGTGTGTGCCTGCCTGTGCACTTGTGACTCTTGATGAATGCAGCACTCGACACTGCACTGTTTTTAATCAAAATACCACTCTTTAGGAGATATTAATGTAAACAGCTGTTAATGAATTACGAGAGTGTAAACAGGCAGGATTAATTCTGTTCTGTCTTGATGAGATATTAAAGCAAACACAGCCATTGATGTATAAGCAGACGGGACAAATTCTTCAAAAGGTTAGAGCTGTGCAATGTCTGAAGGTAAATAAGCTACATGCTGTCTGTTATAGGCATTCTTAAGTAAAGAGTAAAGAGTGTCAAATATTTTAGTATAATTTTGCATTATATTACTTATTTAATGTTTCATATTAGAAAATGTAAATGTTTAATTGCTGCTGTTGCTGAAAAACCTAAAGCTCTCTTTATTCAGAAGTCAAGTGACGCTATGCGAGGGTTGATCACTTAGAGGCGAGGTCCGCTTAAACTTTGCTACAATTATCCTTTTAAGCAATACTAACCAGTGAGAACTGTAAAAGGTTTGTTTGATAAACTGTGTTGGGTGTTCAGGATGTCGAAATGTGAAATTGTCGGCCTGTGGGGACATTAAAAAGCACTTATGTTCTTACACGTCGGACGCCTCGCAGGATCAAGATGGCAGAGGTCCAGTTGATAGTGACAGCGATCTTCGCGAAGTAGGTTGGGATATCTCGAACATTTATGCTGTACTAACAAAAATCTCGACCGACATGGAGGACCTCACAGACATACGTAGAGTGATCACATCTATGGAGGTGTTGAGTTGGCTGAAAGAGAGCTTCGGGCTAACCCGCCTGCTTCCAAGGCTGATGTGGAACGAGTGTGGGAAAAACTAGAGGATATGGAATATCAGAGCAGACGTAATAATGTTTGTTTCATTGGAATCCATAAGGGAAAGGAAAGTCAAGATATGTTGAGGTTTTTGGAGGGGCTTGATTGAATTTGATCAACACAGCAGGCCGCCAGCTTAGACACAGAGTTCTCGGTCAGCTTCCTGGGTAGGTGACAGAACCTGATTTGTCCTGACGAGATTCTTGTGGTCAGCTGACAGAGACTTTGCTGTACATGTAGCGAGGAATAAAGACTGCTGGGAGGACCACAACATCATGGTTTTTCCAGACTTTGCTAGAACAACCCAAGCAAAGTGGAGCGGTTTCAAAGAGTGTAAAAATGTACTGCACCAACAGAAGGTAAGCTTTGCACTGCTTTTTCCTGCTAAGCTGAGAATTGATGCCAAGGACAGACAAAAGACTTTTACATGCCCACAACAAGCTATGGCCTTCGTTAAATCAATGGTGTGAGTGGTTAATTTTGCCTGCACTCAATTAACAATACAGACTACACATCGTGCATTTTACTTATGCAGCCTGAGAGGGTTTGTTGTTCTGTTGTCTGCCCACTGGATCCTGCCTGGCTTATTTTTTTTCTCCCTTTGTTGACTTGCTGTTGAGCTCATTCGTTCACTTTGTGGGTTCGATGTTATTGTTTACAGGGGCCTATTTTATTTTTTAAACACATTTATGTACAGTTTAATGGCATGGTTTATGTTAGGGGGAAAGAAAGGGAAAAGAAGGAACCAAAAAAAAAAAAAAAAATATATATATATATATATAATTTGTAAAAATTACCGGACATGAGCAATCTGGTAGCAATAGTGTCATGTTAAATCTTGTGAGTGTGCATGGACCGTTGGATTCTCAAGCGGTCTTGAGCTATATAATTTTGCCTTGGCTACACAATTTTTCTTTGCATGTTAATGTCACTTTAATTTATGCAAAATTTTTCTCTCCATGTGGAATGTTAATGGACTGGGGCTTCCTATAAAAAGAAGGAAGGTGGTATCTTGTCTTAAGCATAAAAATGTATATAGTGTTCCTTCAAGAAACGCACCTTTCCCACAGGAAGCTGAAAAACTTGGCAGGGCATGGGGTGGTCATGTGTTTTGTAGTGCTGGTTCGAGGAAGAGCACGGGAGTCATCACATTGATAAATAAGCATTTACAATTTACAAAGTCTCAAACAGATTAAAGATAATTTAGGAAGAGTCATTATAGTTTTGGGGCCCCCCAGGGCTGTGTGCTCAGACCACTGCTGTTCACTCTGCTGACTCATGATTGTGCAGCAATGCACAGCTCGAACCACATCATCAAGTTCGCAGATGACACGACCGCGGTGGGTCTCATCAGCAAGAACGATGAGTCAGCATACAGAGAGGAGGTGCAGCGGCTAACTGTGTAGAGCCAACAACCTGTCCCCTGAATGTGGACAAAACAAAAGAGATGGTTGTTGACTTTAGGAGAGCACAAGGTGAACACTCTCTGCTGAACATCGACGGCTCCTCTGTGGAGATAGTCAAGAGCACCAAATTCCTTGGTGTTCACCTGGCGGAGAACCTCACCTGGTCCCTCAACACCAGCTCTATCACCAAGAAATCCCAGCAGTGTCTCTACTTTCTTCGAAGTCTGAGGAAAGCACATCTCCCACCCCCCATCCTCACTACATTCTATAGAGGGACTATTGAGAGCATCCTGAGCAGCTGCATTACTGCCTGGTTTGGGACTTGCACACGCAAAGCCCTGCAGAGGATAGTGAGGACAGCTGAGAAGATCATCGGGGTCTCTCTTCCCTCCATCAAAGACATTTACAAAAAACACTGTATCCGCAAAGCAACCAGCATTGTGGACGACCCCACAAACCCCTCACACAAACTCTTTACCCTCCTGCCATGTGGCAAGAGGTACCGAAGCATTTGGGCCCTCACAGCCAGACTGTGTAACAGCTTCTTCACCCAAGCCATCAGACTCCTCAATACTCTGAGACTGGTTTGACACACACAAACACACACACACACGTGTCCTGAGTTGCACTTTAATTACTGTCACTTTATAACTGTCTGCTACCTCAATAACTGCTATGCGCATAGAACACTATCTCATAGTATTTTATGTTTACGTTTTTAGAAACTTAAATCTTTTTGCACTACTGTGTACTGGTCGGCGCTGCACTGTCTCTCACTGTGCCTATTGTCCTGTTCATTGTTAGAAATTTCTTGTACTGTCCCGTACTTTTTGCACATGTTTGCATGTGCACTTTATATAGGTATATAGGTATATATAGGTAATTTATATAGGTATTTTATTTAGTTGTGTAGTCTCATGTGGTTCTGTGTTTGTCCTATGTTGTTTTTATGTAGCACCATAGTCCTGGATGAACGTTGTCTCATTTCACTGTGTACTGTACTAACAGTATATGGTTGAAATGACAATAAAAACCACTTGACTTGACTCCTTTCCCTTTTACCCTGTTACACTAACAATTGACTATTTTCAAAACACAAACTTTTTCAATAAAATAAAATGTTTTTTTATGCCCATAGACTACTCAAAAATACAAAAAGAAACCAAATGTGCAACAAATAATAGGAAACATGTAATATGGAATTGAGTACACGTGGCGGTTTGCAGAATGTGCAGGTCTCCATAAAATTACTTAATTTTACAATTGTTCATGAAAAAGTTAACTTCCCTTTTGGGCTGGGTGATATGTAAAAAAATATTTGAAAGATAATAACCTTAAAAAATATCACAATATCCAATTATATTGTCAACTCCCCTGCCGAGGGTCAGTTAATAGTTTTGATTTATTGATTTTGCTTTAAAAAAAAATATTTATTGAAACATGAAAAAACATAAACAAAATACATTTCTAAATTCAAATTGCACTTTAAACTAATTAAAAAAGCAATTAAAATAACTAAGTGGTAAAAATAAATCCACTTTTCTCGAATCCAAACACGTACCGTCTCCAATGGCCCTATTTGCCATCATGCAAATATAAGTCAGTGACAACAGGTGAAAAATTACTAATAGCCTACAAATTAAGAACTAAAGACAATTATAAATTTAAAGATAATAATAATCATAATAAATAAGCCTAATATATTCCCATGTGTTTCATAAAAAATGCTGCCTAATGTGTGTTCTTATCGAATGTGTTTGTATTGCGTTTTGGTAATACAGATTATGTTCTAAAGAAAATAAAATAGCACTCAATTTTAGGTTCAATGTGTATTATATTGTTTTATTATTTAATCACTTTGCAACTTCTGAGATGATCGGAGATCATTTGCAGCATTCTCATAGACAACATTATGCTTACAAAAAGTTTTCAAATGAATTAAACAGAGAAAAAGGAGTGATAACTCTTCAGCGTTCCATGTGACAGGGTCCCGCTGCACTCCTCAGAACAAACAGCAATTCAGACACAAGCAATGACGACTTTTCTTTTGTCTGATTTTATATAATAAAAAATGTAATACTAAAGTTTCTTCAAGCATATGTCTTTGTGACTAACAGCATTTCTTGTCATGTGTCACTCTGAGACGTCTTACAGGTCAACCACCTGTTGTGAGCAGATGAGCAAAATTACTTGGGCATGAAATATTTGCATTTGAACAAGGATCTCCGGAACTGGATTGAGCCTCGTCGCATTTCGAGTGTTGCAGGTGCTATTTCACACCCTGGGCGCACATAAAAAATAGCAAATGTTCTTAAAATCACTCGTAGAAAATGCTCTTAAACGCTAAGATCAGTAGTTATTGACAAAAGAGGCCCAGAACTTTATTCACGTGCGTGTCTTGGAGAAATGCTTTCATTGCACTCGTGCGCACACATTTCAAATCAGATGCACATCGGAGGCTTTTCTTATGTATGTTCTTCAAAATATAATCACATGTTTCGTTAAATGCACGTCTTTGTGTCTAATTCCTTGTCATACAGTATATCACTCTTATAGGTTTCTCCACAGTGGCTGGTACATCAGCAAAATTACCCACCACTGTTCATGAAAAATCCACATTTGGCAGGTGTAAATTTCAAACCTTGTTCACCAGGAGTAGGCTGTATGGCAAATTCGAGAAAAAGGAAATCAAAACAGTGTCTATGTCTTCATCCTTTGCAAACACACCCACACTTTCTGCAGTTTTCTAATTTTTAACAAAGAGCCACTTGTGGCTCGCAAGCCATACGTTCCCAACCCCTGCATTAGGTATTTTATTTCCAGCAAATTTGAGAGAGCTAATTCTGACCAATAAATGAAAAGGTTCTCGTGTGATGTGAATAGGTGGGCTTCACTACATTTGACTATGTCAGGGAAGGTCAGTGTTGTAAAAATGAATTGTACCCTATAGAAGTTACTCTAGAAGAACTCTGATTGTGTTTGGCTGAAAAAAGAATGTCATATACAACTAGGATGGTTAGAGGGTGAGTAAATCATGGGATAATTGTTGGGTGTTGTAAGGCTGATATCAAGATGACGTTAAAGTCAAAGAACTCTGCGAGAACCAAGTCATAAAAACTCACACAGAAGAACACATCCTACTGAGCAAGGACAATAAAACACAAATCTCACATCTCCTAAAACTCACAAACATATGCCCCTTCTACTCCTCCTTCCCCTTCAGCTCAGAATCACTTCAAACACACCCAAGAGCCACATGCATCAAAATATCATGTCTGATGTATACAAATAATGTGACTAGGTATAATGTTTGGTTTCATTTAAAATGTCTCAGTGTGACTGGTATATGGTCTCTTTCCCATGTTGATAAATCTATTGGTAACAAAGTTATAAGGTCTTTGCCAAATGCTGTACAATTCTGGAGGTCTGTCCCCATCCCTGCCTGTATGTTAATGAGGTATGTCCCCAGAACTTCCAAACCTAACCACTCCCAAAATTCCCTTTGTTCATGGTTTGGGTATTTAAGGAAATGTAACACATTGTTCATTTCTTCTCTGTAGTCAGACGATCCAACACAGTTTACTCTGTGTAGTTTATATCAGGTAATTGCAATTTTAAATTCTTATGTTTTGATAAAATGTCTAAATCTGAGTTTATTCTGATTTACTCTGAAACTATTGTCTTTAGTAGATTACGTTAAGTCCTTGTTTCCGCAAATCTTCGACCAGGTTAGCAGCAGACTAAAGCCAGTTTTGAGTGGAGCATGGGGCACACCTGAGACTTTATAGCTCCCACTAACTAATTGGCATTATTTCAAGTGTACTTAGCGTGTACAGGCTCGATAGGGAATTCCTGTTTAGTGTCAAACAAGCCTAAATAGGGTGAAGTCTAAACCTCTGGTTATTGTAATATTTTCTAGCTAAGTGTACATAGGAAACTATGGTATGATCATATAAAACTATTTTAACTTGGGTATGTTGGTCTCTGTTTGTAAATTTAGTGGTCATGACCTCTGGGTAGAAATGTTACTCTAATTAAGTGTTTACTATCTAAGGGGACTAAACAAAATACTTTTAGATAAAAGGGAAAGCAGGAGCAGCCATCTAATTAGTATTTAGTCAATTACTGTTTTAATGACCAATACTGACATATTTGTGACCGTGAGATCTGCGTTCACGGCCGGCACGAGACTCTCTAAGTGATAGGAATCCGAATAAACTAGTACAATATAAAATAGAGTTAAATACGACGATTAAATTTTAAATCAAATATAATAATAATAACTAAGATTAGAACATTAATATATCCTTAGAAACTTATAATTGGAGTCAGATAAAATAAACGAGGATCTTAAAATGAATAATATAGTTATTTTACTGGAACAAAATAACTTAAACTGAACGTGCACAACAAGACAGAACGTGCAGGAGACCTTCATCCACGCTGTTGGAAGCCGCCATTGGACCAATAGGTGGATCCCCCTTACAGTGTACTAACCTTTTAAACTGTGCATATTTTAAAGCATGCACACGTTTTCTTCTCTTTGTTACATGGATTATTGCATTGGTCTCAAAGCACCGCTTATCAAGAACAACAATTACAACAAACAATTGCGGTAAGTCGTGGCACCCACTCATATTATTGCTACCTGCATTACATGCCACATGTTTACTATAGCTTCTTCCATCAGCAGTGAAGAATTCACATGTGATAAATGTCAGGAATTAGTCAGGCTGACAGAGAAGGTTAATGAGTTAGAGACCCGTGTCCAAATGCTAGTGTAGGTCAGTGAGAAAGAGAAGTCTGTAGATACTATTTCAGATGCGGGTAGAACATCGACACACACACTTTGGTTCCTGCTGAAGAGCCTCAGCAGCAGGGCGTTTGGGTGACATCTCGATGGCATACTCTCTCAGCAAAGTGACACCACTCTCCCATTCTTGTTAGGGTTTCCAATTAATTATCCCCACTTAGTGGTGCATCTACTGAGAATCATGTTGAAAGAGCCTTGGTCATAGGTGATTCTATTGTAAGGAATGTGGAAATAGAGACTCCAGCCACCATCATTAAATGCCTTTTGGGCAACAGAGCATCTGACATCAGATCAAATTTACAAGTGCTGGTCATCGTGGTGATGAGGTTTATAGTAGATTAGTGTCACTGAATGGCTGGATGTCTGAGTGGTGTTCGGAGAATAGCATAGGATTTATAGACAGTTGGAAGAGTTTTTGGGTTAGACCTGACCTGCTAAAGAGAGACAGACTCCATCCCTCCAGGGAAGGTACCGCTCTCCTCTCTAGTAATTTAGCTCATAGTCTTAAATAGTGATAGTATTTGACTAACTGGTGCACAGGTCATGAAGCAGGCAAACTGGCTAATCCAAATGTCTTCTAGCTGCCTTGAGACTTCTCACAGGTCACATAAACTACAACACAGAGAGACTGTATTACCTAGATATCATATAGAGACTGTGTCTGTTCTCAGAACTACCAAACTCAAACCCCTCACTAAATCATTTAGAAAAAAGTTTATTATGGTCAAACCTTTAAAATAAAATAAAATTGAAGATGAACAACACATAAATATAGGGCTAATAAACATTAGATCTCTTTCAACCAAAGCACTAAATGGAAATTATTATTATCATTATTATTATCATATTATTAAATTAATAATTATTATCTCTGTTTGACTGAAGCCTGGCTTAAACCGGATGACTATATTAGTTTACATGAATCTAATCCCCCAGATTATTGTTATAAAAATGAGCCTCGTCTGAAGGGTCGAGGAGGAGGTGTTGCTACAATTTAAAGTGACGTTTTTGGTGTTACTCAGAGGACAGGATATAAGTTTAAATCTTTAGAACTAACAATGCTTAATGTAACACGGTCAGATATGAATAAAAAATCTCTGTAGTCTGCTACAGTATATAGATCACCTGGGCCTTATTCTGATTACCTCTGTGAATTTGCATATTTTCTATCAGATCTAGTAGTTACAGTAGATAGAGCTTTAATTGATGATGACTTCAACATTCACATAGTTAATGAAATGACATTTTGGGATTAGCATTTATCTAAATTCTCAGCTCGCTTGGAGTCCGATAAAATGTGACAGGATCAATTAATCGCTATAATCATATGCTAGATATAATTCTGTCATATGGAGCTGATGTTGATACTGTAGGAATACGACCGCAGAGTGATGACATCTCAGATCATTACCTCGTTTCTTGTATGCTGTGATCAGCTAATGATACTCAGTCTTCACCACACTATCATTCAGGTAGAACAATTATTTCTACCACTAAAGATAGCTTCACTAATAATCTTCCAGATATATCTTATATACTTAGTAAGCCCCAAAGTCTAGAAGAACTTGATGAAATAACAGAAAATATAAGTTAAGTCTTCTGTAGCACTCTTGATAATGTTGCCCCCCTTCGATTAAAGAAAATTTAAGAAAAAAGCCCCGCACCATGGTACAATGATCACACTCATGCTCTCAAGGGAGCAGCTCAGACAATGGAGCACAAGTGGAAGAATACAAAATTAGAGGTATTTCACGGTGCATGGAAGGATAGTGTCTGTAGCTACAGACAGGCACTAAAAGCTGCCAGGTCAGGATATTTTAGCAAACTTATAGAAAATAACCACAATTATCCTAGGTGTTTATTCAGTACTGTGGCTAAATTGGTTAGGAATAAAGGAAAATAGAGCTCATAATTTTCCACACGTGCAATTTCAATTCTTCGCTGTCGTAGGTCATGAAGAGATAACAAAACTTTATGTTCATTTCTACAGAGAAATATATGAACAATTTCAGTCAGGATTTAGGCCTCACCACATTACAGAGCCTTTCTATTTCTTCGAAACCCGATAAAATTTTACAATTCTCAAAATGAGCAGAGTGTCAAAGAAAATCAAAGAAATCAAAGATTGGATGGCCAGAAATTTCCTTCTACTCATTTACAACAAAACAGAGATACTAGTTATTTAACCAATAACCGCTAAAATACCATTTGACTCTTGATGGATGTACTGCTACATTGTCTTCAACAGCGAAGATCTTAGGTATTATATCTGATACAATATGTTATTTGAAAATCAAATAAATATTTGCTAAGTTACGACATGCTCTCTGTTACTTATGCCGAAAAACTAGTTGAACACAGTTGAAGGTAATTCCCTTAGTAACCACGACCTGATCATCAGATTGCTGAGACTCCTCTACAAGGAGTGTGGCATCCTCGTGGGCACTGGCCAATGGCACCTCTCTTGCAGACATCTGCAGAGCAGCTGGCTGGGCAACACCCAATACCTTTGTGAGATTTTACAATTTCTGGGTTGAGCCGGTTTCATCCCGTGTTCTTTCAGGTATGAACAGGTAGAGTTTGGTAATACGGAACAGCTGGCTGGGTGTACCCCTCCCCTGAGGCGAAAACGTGCGCTTTTACCCCCAGTCAAGTTCACGAAGTCATGGACCCTGGATGTTCTTCCTCCCTAGCCCATTGGCTCACGAATTCGGTGGAGGAGTTTGCAGCCAGTACCCACTACAGGTACTAATATGTCCTGTACTGTACCAGGTGCCGATTACTCTGGTAACCCCCTATGATATATTTTCTGCGGTACGGTCTCCCTGTCGGCAGACCCACATCTCCCTTGGGCAAAGCTCTCTCTGCCCCTGGTCACTGTGTTTGTAGAGCTCCTCCCCTACTGTAGGACCTACCACCACACCTCTTCCATGTGCAGCTGGTGAGCCCATGTGTTATATAGCCCCATGTTGACCACCCCTTTTGGGCAAGATGTGGTCTCCACTTGGTCTTTTCCCCTGAAAGAATAGAAAAGGAAAAGAACACCTTCCCCGATGCATATACATAATAGCGTATATGAAAAACCTGACTGAGAGTGGGCATTCCTCATCCTTTTATACCTGTATGTCTGGGGGAGTGGCATGCAAATTCCACTCACCAATTCCCATTGTCCTTTTCTCAAAGATTTGAAGGTGTTTTGGGGCTCCCAAGAGCAACCCCTAGTGTCACTACATCGACACAACTTCTCGTTCTCTCCATCAGGGAACGGAGGGTACAATAGTTGGCTACCTGTTAATTTCGTATTCATTATAAAATTGTTAACTACAAAGTTAATTAAATCTTTGAATGGTCTAGCTCCACATTACTTAAGTGACCTTCTACCATGCTATACTCCATCACGCTAATTACGATCCCACTCTGGCCTGTTAATAATTACTAGACTTTCAAAATCCACAAAAGGAGGTAGATCCTTTTCATATTTGGCTCCTAAACTATGGAATAGTCTCCCTAACACTGTTTACGATCCAGACACACTCACTGAGTTTGAGTCTAGACTAAAGACTCATCTATTTAGCCAGGCATACACCAAATGTATTCTTCATCACACAATTATGCTGCTTTAATTAGGTCTGCCGAAACCTGAAAAAAGTATCATGATGTGAGAATCACAATGCTTTTTTCACAATTCTGAAGAATAAATGCTTATTTCAGTGATTTACTAAACCTGGACATAAGGGTACTAAACAATGTAACTAGTAATTTACTAGAGGTTCTGACAAAAAGTTATTTGCTTCAATCTATGCCAAAATGCTATATTTTTACTCTTAAAAAAAAAATCTAAAATAAAAAAATAAATAAAATTTAATGGCATCTAAGCTAATATTATTCTATTTATAGGACTCCAATCCCGAGGTCACCAGAACCGGCCGGATCCAGCTCCATTCCTGCTTGGTATTGGACTCCACTGCTATGTACCTCTGAGTGATGATGAATAAATGCAGCCTGTGCCAGCCAGACATCACTTCAATCTATTACGATGGACCTCAGAGGATGAACTGATGCCAACTCCAACCATAAGAAATGGGATACTTCATATGCTATTGCCTGAACCTTCGATTTAGGATAGACCTCACCAAAATTACCAGCCGGTTGAACTGTGAAGCACCTCATTGATCTCGGCCTGCATCACCATGGTCTAAATGATGAGCTACACCCTTAAAATGGAATACATAGGCTATCAATAAATTTACAACAAAAGCCTTCATCAGCCAACTAACAAAGGTCAATGCATCTATATGAACTTCTGCAGTTAATCCAGGATGATCTACAAAGACATTAGTCATTAATCTTACAGTCCTTACAAAATCTTTGTTTAAACACTGGCCCTTAACACTTACTTATTTTAATAATTTTACACCATGACTTGCACTGCACATAAATAATAATTTTGGCATTATATTCATGCTGTTAGCCAGAGGGGAACTGGCTTCCACAGCTAGCCTGGTTTTACCCAAGGTTATTTTTCTCCATTAACCAACATCTTATGGAGTTTTGTGTTCCTTGCCACAGTCGCCTTTGGCTTGGTCACTGGGTTTCTAAATACACACTTCATAATCGTATTTAATCAAACTACACAATTATGGCTGTAAGACTTAATAGATATTATGGCTTCATTTTCTGTTAATGTATGATTTTCTGTAAATATGCTTTGAAACAATGTATGTTGTGAAAGGCGCTATACAAATAAAAATGACTTGACTTGACTATGATTTTAGTCACAGACACCTGGCCCATTGATCTCTTCCACCTGAGAGAGAGCCCCTCCCTTGTACTACATTGAAAAAGCAGTCCTTGTCCCAATCTCACCATTGCATTTATTTTCTATCAAACTGCCTAGAGGAGTAAAAATGCATCCCATTATTTCACACATTCATTCAGTATGGACAAAGATTTCCTGTATGTAAAATTTTGATACTTTCCTAAATATTTCCTCAAGCATATGGCTGAACCCCAAATTGTGTATTAACAAGTCCCCTGTTTTCTGGAAAGAATGGATTGAGAGGTGTGTTGCTACACTTGGTGACCTTTATGAAAATGGAGCTTGAGATTGTTTGAAAATATAACAAAGCAATTTAGAATTCTAGGTCTCAATTTATCAGGTATTTACAGTTATGCCATCTACTTTGTACTATTTTTGGGGGGTAGTACACTGCCCCCTAAAATTGCAGACTCCCTCTGTATGGTGGTTTGGTTCCCTCCAGCCTTTGGAAAGGGGCATGAAGCATCAGTTTATTATTCCTCTATGATTCAGAGGATGGGGAGTGCAAAGAGCCTATGCTCTTTTTTGCACTAAGATTCAAGAATTCTGAGTCCAGAATTGTATCTATAAGGATGTAGATACTCAACTTTCATTCTGCCCCAGACTATGTATATTAGGTGATGGGGCGACTATTAAACAGGTGACAAATATACAAAAAGCTGTGTCAAAACTAGTGTAATGATTCAATTGGAAGTCAACTCATTTCACGAGCGGTTTCAGTCCTTTCTGAAAGGCTCTCATTGAGGACCATGTGGAGAGAAACTGTGTTGACTTTTATATTTAGATTTTCTGAAATATTTTTTTGATTGATTGTTTGTTTGTTTATATGTGTGCATTGTGTAATTTAAGCTTTGACCATGGGGATGCTTGTTGAGGGACAGGGTGAGGTTGGGGAGGGGGATTGAGAAATAGTGGGGGTTAAAGATTATTCTGTGTGTATATATATATATATATATATATACTGTTTATTCTGTTTTCTTTGAATACAAGAAAATTGTTAATATCAAAAAGCACTGTTTATTCTGTTCTTTATGTAATTACTGGCTCTTCAATAATTCCTTTACATTTTTTTTACAAGAGGAACACTGAAGGCCTGTTTTAATTTACTATATATTGTTAATATTTATTTATTTTTTTATTTTTTTTACTTTTGTAAAATAACAGTGTTTTATTGAATATTTACTTACATGTGCTACACCAAGTTAACAGAGAACTGTTAATGAAGCTTTTTTTGTATTATTTACTTTTAACTTAGCATGTGAGAAACAGGCTAAATCATTTAATTTATTTTGTACACACATTTTTAACAGTTTTTTTTTTTTTTTTTTTTGCAATAGTAACAGTGTGCTGTTTGGTTTATAATGTATTTGTTGCACCTCATGGATTTGGGACCTTTTACATTTATTTATTTGATTTACAAATGTATTGCATTTTGGCATAGATTGAAGCAAATAACCTTTTGTCAGAACCTCTAGTAAATTACTAGTTACATTGTTTAGTACCCTTATGTCCAGGTTTAGTAAATCACTGAAATAAGCATTTATTCTTCAGAATTGTGAAAAAAGCATTGTGATTCTCAATTTATCCAGTTATGCAGCTCTAATTTCTAATGTCTGTTTACTGCAATACTTGATACTGCTAGCATTTCAAAAAATATATTTTTGAAAGCATCAACTTTAGTGATACCACTTAAATATTTAAACACTGTATATTCTTAGTAATGTTTTGTTTAATTAATAAGGAGATTCATTGTAACAAATTCTTACAAGGAACATCTGTAGTCCTCCTGCAGTGTTATCTCTTAAAAATGTGAATCATATTAACCCTCAACTAAAACCACAAGAACATGTCAAAGACTTCCTTTCTCAAAGTGCTTTCTGGGGAAACTGTTTCCAGTCTATTTTTGTCTTTCCTCTGAGACAAGCACCCGTGAACCTTGATAAGGGGTCATCACCATCAGTAATGGCTAAAATGACTTTTTTTGTCTTTGGCAGATTAAGCACACAGTGTATACATAAGATTGTAGCTTACTCTGCAAACACACAACTGGCTTTTGGCAGTTACCAGCTCCGAAATGCAAATTTTATTGCACAAAGTTTGCTCTTTCATAGGGAGTTCTAGTTATCAGCATTTTCACAGCGAGAG
Organism: Xyrauchen texanus; assembly: GCF_025860055.1. NCBI lineage: Eukaryota > Metazoa > Chordata > Actinopteri > Cypriniformes > Catostomidae > Xyrauchen > Xyrauchen texanus. The sequence goes on along the minus strand of NC_068318.1, from coordinate 520,024 downwards.
CATCAGAAATGTCAGCATTGCTGTTGTTGGATGTGTCCGTTGTAGGAGTTAAGAGTCACACATAACATCGCTGGTCATTGCTCATAGTCTGTATCTGCTGTTGTCTATTTCTTGACCTCAGTGAAAGTGTAGTTCAGTTCATCTTCTGTGAGTCATTGGCTAAATCCACAGAACTGTTCTGCACATGGTGAACATGGCTACATCACATTTAGTAAACTATTACAACACACTAAAAAAGTATTCTTTGCTGATGATGAGCAAGTAGCCTACGTAGAGTAGGAGAGTATGCCAGTATTATTACATTATAATAGTGGCATATTTACGTTAGGGTGCAACTACTGGCATTTAGCTAAATTAATTACTTATGAAACGATTTCCAATCGAAAGTGAGCATCCCTATGCCCTACTCACTACGAAGGCCAGAGCCCATGAAGTGGAGACTCTGGAAGGAGCAGGACACTCACGTTTGGAACACCCTTGATGAAGGGAGTAATGAAAGACATGTGTCACTTCCTCTTTACCATGACGGCCAAGTGCAGCATCCATCACCCACATTTTGCCATTTGTGTCTAATTTTAAATTGGGTACTCTCTCGATGCATGTAATTTTTTAATAATAATAAAAAAATAGCTGTACTACATACTGTAAATGTAGGCTATATATAAAATACATAAATAAACTGCACAAAGTTATTTGGTGCATGAGAGGTCTTAATAATAAGGTAACCTCAGGGTTTAGAACAGAGGAAAAATGGACCACCTTTTTGGATAATGAATGTAAACTGTGGAGGAGACATTTCTGCTAAAAAAGGGATGTAGCACTTGCCCAAGTGCTTGAACATGTACAGTAATATGTTCTCACTGGCAACCAAATATATCAAATATACAATATAACAAAATATGTCACAAGGACATGCCACCCAGTGTCATGTGATCATAAATGGTAAAATTAATTCCTAGAAGTGACCATCATGTGTACCCTTCACTAACGGCCTTGTAGAAGGGCCCTTAATGGAGGGGTTCAGTTGCTCTCTTTCATTTGTAATGGCCCTTTGTGTTATCCTTTTCCCGCAGTGCCCTTCAATGGAATACAAATGTTGTTTGGAATTCACCCAAAATGATTTAAATATGTGCATATATTTTAAAACTGCTGTGGCGGTCTTGCATTTGTCGCTGTTTTTAAACTATTGAAAAAGCGAATAGATCTGTCTCAAACCAAAAACCATTTGCTCCTCATGCCACAGAGCAAAGAGGTGAGAACGTTGTGGCCACGGTCCCGCCCATGTCCTTGACCACTGCTGGAATCGCACCTGACCTGGTGGCAGATGGGCTAGGATGCGGGGCCGCCTTCTACTCACACACCGTGGCCTCTGGGAAGACAGGCCATATGGAGGGTAGCGCGTGTGGCTGTCAGACACAGCACATGTCTTGGATCATCCTATGGACACTACCCCTGTCTACACTTAGCCAATTCACTTTGAAGGTGCCAGATAATCCTTTATTTTGGATACTTTCCCTTTGGACACTTTATTCTCCCCTTTTAGACATTTTCTATGTATTATCATTCCCAATAAATGCCTCTTCAAGGCTTGATGCCACACCCACTGTGTCAGTCTCTTGCTCGCCCCACCACATTTGATAGAGAAATCAAGTTTGTTACAGTCAGCATGGAAATCTGTTGGTCTAAGGGAAATTTAGCTTGCAAGTGCTCAATTGCAGACACAAAATGTATTGACTAACTGTTTTATTGGATACTTTAACACCAGAACTGTGTACTGGTTGGCGCTGCACTGTCTCTTACTGTGCCTATTGTCCAGTTTTAGCTATTATTGTACCGTGTTGTACTGTTTTCACTTGTTTGCACATGCACTTTATGTTGAAATGTGTAGGTCGTATTTAGTTCTGTGTAGTCTCATGTAGTTCTGTGTTTTATGTTGTTTTATGAAGCACCATGGTCCTGGAGGAACGTTGTTTCATTTCACTGTGTACTGTACTAGCTGTATATGGTTGATATGACAATAAAAGCCACTTGACTTGACTTGAAGTCTTAAACAAGTCATTAGTGCTCTAGTGCTCTCTTTGCAAAATGTATATTTTCTAAGAAGATTTTCACCCTCGGAATTTGCACTCAGCTAGAAGATTATCATATTCAATAGATTTCATTTTCTTTTTTCTTTTTACTGTAGATCCCAGGAGATTTCTTAGATATAATAAATTAACTCCTAATGAGACTCTCAAGTGTTTGTTCTTTGAGATAAAGGAGGGGGTTTCACTGCCATGCAGATGTTTTCCAATTGAGCTGGGAAACAGATCCTCTTTGTTTGAGTCTCAATGATCCAATAAGACCAACTGAGCATTTTTATTACCTGCTCTCAATTCTTCACAGATGCTTCATTCTGTCTGGAAATTAGCCATGCATGTCACCTCTGACCTCAGCATGAGAAATATTTCAATATCTATAATATAATAGATTTATATAATAGAATAGAATATTTGAGACACAGATTGCATGTCTATGGTGAGAAACATGGCCTATTTCCATGTGTTGCTCTAAGCTTTGGTATGTGTCTGCATACTTGGTGTGAAATAGATATGGCTCTAGTATTCCCTCCACATGAGAGGGGTGTGGAGTGTTGTGTCAGTCTTTAAGGCATGTGACCAGTGATGAATGCTCTGTCAGTGTAATTACAGCCCTGAAGTCACACAGCTCCAGCTCTAATCCAAGATTTTTATTCCCATTTTCAATGCAGATCACTGTATAGTACTCCAATTAGCCTTGCATAGCCATTTGACTAACAGTTAATATCTGGTCCATCAGCTTATTTTGGCCAAGAACTGCACACTTAGACAGTTCATCAGAATGGGTTTATCTGAAACACCTGACACCACAATAACAGACTGGCATGAAAAAAATAATTGCACAGCAGTGTGTGCCCAAAACTGGCTGTACAGAAAATAATGAAAAAACACAAAAGTGTGCTTGTTATACAGTTAAACCTTATATTTACACTCTAGAGGCTCAGATTAAAAACATATAGACTATAACAATGTGTCACAGTTTATATTTCAGGTGTCACTATGATAATAATCATACTTAGTGTATATCTAGAGGATTGAACAAATTATCTTAAAAACATTTTCCTGGTTTGGTGAACAAAGACACACAATGAACCCTTGCAATTGGCATTAATGCTCATAAAGTGGCACAAGATGCCAAAATGATCTCACTGTTTCTGCATTGTTCATATCTGTTTGTTCTCAATGTACTTTTTCAAAACATTAACCAAATTTGACCATAATTGCTGTAATAGTTGACAGCAATCTGGTTTGCACTGAGTCTGTCACAGTGTCCCATTCTTGCGTTCCATCTGCGCTATTTTTATTGTCGCTCTATGTACATGTGCATGCCTCAGATGAACACATTTGGAGCCTCTTACTAGTATTCAGAATTTATGTATGCGTCAGGGCACATGACTGATAATTGCATACATTTTTTAAAGTGTTATTTTTTTAACACTTTTTAACTAATCTTTGCACTAAATTAACATTAAATAGACAGCCCAAATTCGAATGCGCAAAAATGTATGTACATTATGAAAAAATGCACCTACAAATCACCTATGTTATTTTGCAGGGAGGTGATAATTAACAAGAGATTAGTGTTGAATAATGTAATCTTTCACAATTCAACAAGAAATTACATAATTTCCTCTGGAGTACAATGTAATTAGGCCTCTGCCCCATTTCCCTCTCCCTCAACAGGCATTATGTTTCAGGTACATTAGCACAGTACTCAACTTCTAAAAGAAAGCATATAAATGTCACCCTGTAAAAAAGAAACAGTCATCCATTTCCCCACAGCTTTTATGTAAAAGCTTGCAGCATCATTCACTGGAGGATGTAAGAGTCCATTTTAGTGGCACATTTGCTCACATCTGGAGAGCATATTAGTTTTACTTCTCTGTAGCACACAGGGGAGTGCATACTTACTGCACCAGTGCTCAGTACTGGAATGTGCTTGTGAAACTGTCAAAGTGAGCCTAGATATTTGAACATTCACTGAAGAACCTGAAGAACCAACATATGTGGCCATATATCCTTCTGTGGGCTTCTATAACCATGTAAAGTGAATAAGAATTAGATCAATTGTAAAGACGATTATAAAGTTTGTGTCCTGAACTATGGTGGATTACTTTTTCTAGTTTATGGCAACTTTAAAATATCTGACTTTGTTTTAACACTGTATGATTCTGGTATATTTATTTTTCATTGGCTCAAATTTTCAACTTTCTGAAGAAAATGTAGAGTAAAAACTGAATCCTAGAGAGAATATGCAACCTCAGAATCGCACTCATAAATTATTATGTGAATGCTATTACTTCCTGGTTTTCATGGGACCAGAACCCTTATTTATGAGGCTGCTTGCACAACATGCTATGAGTAGCTCCACAGGAAAAGATAAAACGTTTTTAATGATACAATTAATTGGGAGTCGCGTGGCACCATGCGGGGGTCAGATGTGTGAACGGCGAGCTCAGTGCATTTTGCTAGTTTTTAATAATTTTTGTTTCTTAAGTAAACATCTACCAATTAAAATGTCTCAAACAGATTAAAGATTGTTTTAAACAGAAATATAGGGGCAAAGAATGGCTAATATTTATGCACCCAATGCTGATGATCAGGGCTTTTTTATAGATCTTGAAGGGATGTTGCAAACCGCTGGCACCCCTCATGATATAATATCGGGAGGAGACTTACATTTATTGATGGACTCAGATCCTTGATCATATTGAAGCAAAAGTGTGTAAGCCACCTAGAGCAACATTGACGCTTCTCAGGATGTGTATTTGGAAACATCTTAGTCTCAGATCACGCCCAGATTAATTTAGAGGTGTTGCCACATATAGAGCAAAATAAATCATATAGTTGGCACTTTAATGTATCCCTTTTGCAAAATCCTGATTTCCGACTAATGTTAAAGGGTGAAATCAATGTTTATATGGAGACCAACTTGTCCTCAGTATCCTCTGTGAGAGTGGCTTGGGAGGCACTTAAGGTGGTTCTTAGGGGCCGGATCATACATTATGCCTCATTCATCAAAAAATCCAAACCATGAGAACTCGTGGAGATGAAAGGGAATATTTAAAGTAGATATAGTTATTTTTTTTAGCTGGACTGAAAACAGACCTTTTCTATGTAGATTGTGCACCGATTTTGCACTGATATAACTATGCAAAGGTACTCAGAATGCAGCTTTTTTAAACAAATATTTTTTATCAAATAATATTTCACATTATTATTATATATTGTCAACAAATTCTAGAAATGAACATTGAGAAAATAAAGAATAAATAAAAATACAATAAATAGATTAAAAAAACATTCATTCAAAACCTAGCGGGCTCTGCTGGACAAACTACGTAATGACATCAATTCTAAAGCATTGTTTTCTGCATTATATGCACATATATGCCAATACTGATATATCGGTGAAAGTGTAATATCGGCTGACTGATATATCGGTGGGGCACTAATTAAAAGTGCAGAGGCAGAGCTGAAGTGCCGAATTTCACCTGATGGCCTAAGAGAATTGACACCTTTTAAATACAGATATAATACTATTGTGTCATGGAAGGAGGAGTTTAGGCAATTTAAGGCAAGACAGTCGTACTCTGAGTTGGGGGGAAAAGCAGGGATCTTTTGGCTAGATATATAAAGCAGAGAGTTTTTTTCTACCATTCCCACAGTGAAATCTGCTGGAGGTGAACTTTTTACCTCAGCCATTCATATTAATAATGGTTTTAAAGAATTCTATCTTGATCTCTATAGTTTCACATCTTCGTCTGCTGATGAAGGTATTAGAAACTTGTGGAAACTTTAGAACTCCCTAAACTGATGACTGAGCAAAAGGTTCCGCCAACCATGACACAAGTCCGGATCAGTCTGATTCTTATAAAGGTAAAAGACCCAAGCGAGTGTAAGAGTTACCCTCCAATTTCCTTGATCCAACTAGATGTTAAAATATTGTCCGAAATTTTGGCTAATCGATTAAGTAAAATATATATATAGATCAGTTGGGGTTTTATTCGGGGCAGCAGCTCTTCTGATAACATTATATATCCGAAGCTTTGGCTCTGACAGCGTACAGCCCAGTAACAGCTTTCCAGCCGGGCACCTTCCAGTGGCCCAAACAAGGCATTAATATTTTGGGTATTTTATTCCCAGCAAATTTGTTTGATTTAGTTAGAGTTAATTTTGACCCTTTAATAAAAAGGTTTTTGAGCGATGTGTGCAGGTGGGCTTCATTACAGTTATCGATGAATGTGAAGGTTAATGTTATTACAATGAATTGTATTCCAAAATTCAACTACCTGCTACAGTCACTCCCTATAGATATCCCCTCTCTTATTTCAAGCAATTTGATAGCATAGCGGAGTCTTTCATTTGGAATGGTAAGTGTCCCAGATTACATTTCAATAAGCTGCATAGTCCGATTGACAATGGTGGGCTAGGCCTTATTATTATGCCTTCGGTCTCAGACATTTGGCTCATTGGTTGCATTCACCTGAAATAGCCCCTCCCTGGTTTATATTGAACAGGAATTTCTTGCAAAGCCTTTCTATCAATATAACCGGAGAAGTTAAATTACACTCTGTTATCTCGCATTTGCACTCGGTATGGACAAAAGTGTCCAGAGTGTTTAATTTGGATATTTATCTAAATGTTGCCTCGTGCTTATGGCTGAACCCCAAATAAGTCCCCTTTTTGCTGGTCAGAGTGGATTGTCAGGGGGGTTACTACACTCAGTGACCTATATGAGAGTAATGTGTTGGGATCCTTTGAAAATTTGGTTCAAATTTTTGGGATCCCTAGATCTCAGTTTTTAGGTATTTATGCACCACTTGCTCTGTACTATTTTTGAGAATAGCATGCACCCACCTAAAATGGCAGATACTTTGGGAGTGGTGATTACTGCTTTGGAAATGGTCATGAGGCATCAGTGTATTACTCCCTGCTAATTCAGAGTTTGAGGGACGAAGGAACTTCTCTTAATTATGGGAGAAATATTTAAACTTGGAATTGGAGGAGGGAGAGTGGGCTAGGATTCTAAAAAACGTTAAGTCAGCACCTAGAAACGCAAGGGTGTGCCTTATGCAATTCAAGTTTTTACATTGTTTCAATTGGACCCCCTCTAGATTGTATTGGTTTGGTCATAAAGAAACACCCATCTGCGGATGGAGCGCCCTCATTTCAGGAGTGATGCTCAGAGATGGGAAGGGTGGCGGCCTTTGAAGAAGGGTCATTTAGAAGAATTGGGAAGTTTAACTTGCTGGTGGAGAAATGGGGCGGATACATGTTATTTATGGATGTGTGATTATTATTATTATATTTTTTTATTTGTTTATTTATTTATTTATTTTATTGTGTATGTTAGTGTGTGTGTGTGTGTGTGTGTGTGTGTGTGTGAGAGAGAGTGTGTTTATATCATTTACGACCACTGGGATGTTGTTGGGGGCCAGGGTGGGATTGGGGATTGGGAGGGGACAGGGTAATAGTGGGGATTAATGTTGACTCTGTTTAAATATATATTGTTTTTCTATGTTCAAATATGTGAATCAATAAATATTGTTAATCTGAAAAATTATAGAATCAATTGTGCACATTCAATTCATATCAAACTTTATTGGCAAGTGAAACTTAAAGGGATAATTCACCCAAAAAGGAAAATTCTCTTATTATTTACTCACCCTCGTGATATCCCAGGTGTGTATGACCTTCTTTCTTCACCAGAACACAATTTAAGAAAAATAGAAAAATATCTTAGCTCAGTAGGTCCTTAAAATGCAAGTGAATGGAGATTTCTCTTTTGAAGCTCCAAAAATCACAGACGCAAGGTTTTCGGACACTGCATTAATCGCATAAAAAAATGTACACATTAAAAATAAAATATTAATTACCATGTTATATTTCCCAGCCCTATTTTAATTGATGAAACAAAGTCAGATGGTGTTTGTCAGCAACTGAAACATTCATTAGCAACATGTTGACTTCCTGTATGATCATGTTGCATTTAAATAATTCTAGTGTAATCAATGTCAGTTGTGTAAAATGTTATTTCTATAATCTATAATTCTTATAATTTCTATAATCTTTTTAGGAAAAACGGAAAAGACAAACTGAGATAGAGGACAAAAGACGAGAGCTCGATGAACTTGTTCTGCAACTTCAAAATTTCAAGGTAAACTCATCATTTATATTATTTCAGAATTTTTAATCTTGTTGCACTAGTCAAATAGATTGTTAAATGAAATGTGACTATTCAGCTTTCTATAGGTTTTCTACATGTTTACTTGGGTACTAATGCACTAATGCACTTTCACAAAAAGCTTCAATAATATTTTGAAACTGTCGTCTTACAGTTTGATGGTTTTAGAGGGGGTTTAGAGAAAAGTAAGACAACTCAGCACCAGCTTGGCCAGGCTTGGAGTCCAGCTAGACATACTTAACCCTTAAATGCATGTGTGTTTCTGCAAACCTTATTACATACAGTACTTAATCCCAAAAGAGATCATTCTCTTATCATTTATTTTCCCTTATGCCACCTCAAAATCATATGACTTTCTTTCTTCTGTGGAACAAAAATTAAGATACATATTTTATGTAATGTGAATATATTAATACAAAGTCAGTGGGCTCCAATATCTTTAAGCTCGAAAAAAGGATAAAAAGGCAGCATAAAGGTATATGACTCCAGCGGTTTAATCCATGTCTTATGAAGCAATACAATTGGTTTTGGGTGAGAAACGGACCAAAATGTAACTCCCTTTTCACTATAAATCTTGACATCTCCAGTCTCCTAGATCATAACTGAGCCAAGACCTTTATACTGAAATTATTATAGCTCTCTGGTTTACTTATGGTCGACTCTTTTACTGATGGTTCACATATTCCTTTTTTATTTTCACAGTTACGCAATCTTCAGTCACGTTCAGTAACCATGAATCATTGTGAATCACCGTAAGAGCTGTATGAAAACAGAAAAATACAATAAAGAATGAAATAAAACATACAATGTGTACCAATTAATAAACCATTTTCATTAAACACAGTTTCACCGTTTTATAACTAAGTATTTCTACACATCACCACAAGGCAGCAACAGAGACCTTACCATGTAAACAATGCAATGAGTCAACACAATGCATGTACAAACTTTTATAATTTACAAAAAGGTTAATTTACTCAATATGGCACACACATTGTTCTCCACTGCAAACCAGGACTAAAAACTAAATAAACTTAAGAAAAATCTGTGTTTAATAAGTGAAACCTTCCTAAACATTCACAGAGTGCATTTTTAGCGTCTTTCTCCTTCAACCCCGTATCATGCGCGGTAAAGACTGACACATGATGTATTGTGCGTTTCAAAATAAAAGTCCTAAGACTCCAATCTCAATAGACATAAATGAAATAATTAATTACTCAAATTTTGGACACCATTGACTTGCATGTTCAACCCTAAACTCCATCAAAATATATTCATGTGTGTTCTGCAAAAGAAAGAAAGTCATAAGAGTTTAGATGCCATAAGGGTGGTGAGTAAATTATGAGATAATGATCATTCTTGGGTGATCTATTCCTTTAAGATGTAAGATGTGAAAGATTAAAAAATGCATCCCAAGACCTCTGCATTCTGAGTCTTGTTGTTTGATAACACAAGAACATGTCCTGTGTGTACAGTCCATAGAGAGAAAGAAATCTTTGCGGTTTGGTCTTGATGATAATCTCTATTCGCTCTTTGAGGGTCAGATGAACATGACTGACTCTATCTGACTCGACTCTAGTGTGTTATCAGACAGTCAACGGTTTGCCTCATTTAGACAGAAATGCTCTGCCGTGTTATCACACAAATTTTATGGCAGTTAGTTTATACAAATAAAAAAAATTAAAAAATTTGCCTTAGATTGAAGTGAATCATGAAATTTTGTCTGGGACTCAGAAGAGAAGTGGGCTTAAAGGAAGCAAGGCATTTATTCTCAATGATTGAGAAAGATTTGATAATGCTCTTAAACTGACTTTTTTGAGACTTTTGTAAAGACTGCCAAGAGACAATAAGATAACAGTGAACATTTTTGTGAATCCATTTAATGAAGTTGCATGCACCCTTACGAAATTCAAGAGTTCATAGCAAATTTGCTATTGTTGCCAAAGGTTTCCCTGAGGCTCACCACCACCAGCGAAGAGCTGCAAACTTCTGGCAAACATTTGTGGGGAATCAAAAGCTCATTTGCACATGAAAAATAATGAGTTGTAAATTTGCAGCTAGTTTAGATTTTTAAGCAAACAAGTCCTGACCCATCTACTGATTGTGTTCACAAATATCAGGCAATATCTTCACTGTCAGTGTGAATGTGTCCATAAAGAAAAGTAAGTGAAACTTATTCAAAGAGCTGAATTTAAAATAATTGAGGACTTGGCGAAAAAGAGGAGCATATCCAGGAAGAGAGATGTTTATTTAGCAGTGGGTGTAATCATAGTCTTAAGCAAGTTCTCATCGGTAAGTAGGCCTCAGCGATGACTGCAGTGCCTCCGCTTATCTAATCTTGGAGAAACAAATAAGATGTTATGGTCCAAATTAAAAGTGGCCTCCTTTGTAAATATCCCATGGAATCAAAAATTGAGTTTAATGGTTTTTAGCCCATGTGTGTAAGCTTTGATGCTTTAGCATTTTATGCTAATATACACTCTGAAGTCGACAAAATTAACTTTTAGAAGATTCACGGTTTACAGTCTTTCTCTCCCTGTAGAAAAAAATAAATAATAGCAAGTAGCAATCATCTTTCATGACTGTGACATAAAATAATATCTATTTTCTATCAAAAAGAGATAAGCCCTTTGATATGCCCTCCCTTACAAAAATTGAGAGTTCAATGCAAACTTGCCACAAATTCACCACAGATAATTATCACATGCAAATGAGCTTTGCGGCAAACTTGCACAAATTGTCCATTGTTGCCAAAGGTTTGCCGGAGGTTCACCACAACTGGTAAAGTGCTGCAAACTTCTGGCTAACATTTGTGGTGAATCACAAGCTTATTTGCATGTGAAAATAATGAGTTGCAAATTTGCATACATTTTTGTGGCTTGTTTAGATTTTTTGTAAGGGCTGCCCCAACTTCCTGTTTTAATAGGAATTATGTCAATACATGAAAAATAAGGTTTTTAATAAAAGTATGACATGTTAGCAAAACATGTACTTATAGCTATACCTTTGGTATTACTGTATCTCTTTTTTATATAATGCTTTACACAAGCAAACTTATGACAATAAATTACAAAAATCGAGAGTTCTAGGAAACTTGCCGCAAATTTGCCACAAATTCAGCACTCATGATTTTAACATTTAAATGAAATTTGCGGCAAATTCTTAATTGTCACCAAAGGTTTACTGCACTACTGGTGAAGAGCTGGATTTGGTCATTCTCATGACAACTCATAATAATTGGTACAGTAATCCAACACTTTACTTAAGCAAGAAAATGTTGACAAATTTGGCTAATCATTCAACATTTATTTATGCAATACAAATGGTGTATGTCAATAACCTGTAATACGCTCCCCTCATCACGTTCCAAACCACAATGATTTCTTTCCTGCGTGGTACGCAACAGTAATTTGCATATTAAAGTCATGAAATGGTTTAGGGTTTGAGTAAGGGGTTAGACTTCATGGTTAGATTTAGGTTTGAGTTAAACTTTTGATAAAATCGTTTTGATAAAATTGTTCCTTGTTTTGTTTATTTTTATTGATGGGAGTAAAAGTCACGTTATTTTTGTATGAGCCAGTTATTACAATTTTTCAGTGTTGTACTATTATTACTACTTGTCATGAGACTTCAGTAAAAATAACAGTAAAACAGTCAAAATAAAATAATAATAAAACTTAAGATTGAAAGATAAACTTGTGCCTACATTAGATTTGTTTATTTTATTTAATTTCATTATCAACCATTTTTATTAATTACCCCCCATTTTTCATACTTTCAGAAAACAAAACTGCACACACGTTTAAAACAAGAGATCCCACTCCACTGCCCTTCTTGCCTAACAAAAAGGCCAAATATCTGCCCAATTTCCCATCAAATAACCCCAGATTGCCCAGCCTTCTATACGAGATCTCCTCAAATGCAGCTACCCTGCCCATCTCCATGCACCACTTTTCAAATGAGGGCACTCCCATCCGACTTCCATCCCCTAAGATTAACCCGTCTACCGATCATAACACTGGCCAGGACCCAATTCTTTATGCACCTATCCCCTATATTAATGACTGCCCCATCACCTAAAATACAGAGTCTGGGGCAAGATGAAATATCATATTTAATTTGGTAAAGAGTTTACTGTAGTACATGACAATTTAAAAGCCAAATGTTAATAAATATAGAAATATATTTACTATGTTAATATATTTATTATTATGCATATATATATATATATATATATATATATATATATATATATATATATATATATATATATATATATATGCATTCTTTTAGTCCAATTAATCGCATTGAATTAACGCGTTAAATCAGTGCGATTAATTTGGCTAAAAATAATGCGTTAAAAAAATTAACGCCATTAATCGCAATGCCCCCGGACCGTAATATGGAAGATTCCTGAGCTTGTAGTACCACCTGTTTACTCCAGAGTGCAGTAAGTGAAACTTCAGCTGCATGGCAATGCGCAGTTTATACAGTGAAGAAAAACACCCTTGAGCAGCAGAATGACACAGACATGCATTATGTTCTTGCATTCAAACCCTTGAGCGCAAATCCGAACTAAGGGATCTCAATATGTGTTTAAAGATTGAGTATTTAACTATATTTAACTTGAAACAGTGAACTAAACATTTTATGTTTATGATGCGATGCACCCGAGACGCTACACAAGCATGTCTGATGCAGGTGTAGATTGACGGGCTCTTAAACAAGCCCTCATAATAAATCTCCAACTGATTGACAAATTCACTTGTGAAATGGATTGCTGTGAACTGTATGCCAATGATTGACTTGTGATCAATAATATGGTAGTAAACAATACATTGTATTCTAAAGCCGCTTTTTGTGTTGTCGTATCAATGATGAACTCTTCTGCTACAAGAATGTAATGCATTTTAATTATCTGAATATGTTTTATTATATATATATATATATATATATATATATATATATATATATATATATATATATATATATATATTTGAAGATAACTATGTATAATTATATATTGATATAAATATGTATAATCTTTATTTATTGAATTATTGTTATATGAGGGTCTTTCTTAGCAAATATTTGAATATGTGATTCATCGGGACACCATGTAATTAATTTGATAAAAATTTTGAATCGATTACTTTTTTTAATCAAATTAAACACATGGTGTCCCGATTAATTCATTGCAGTTAATTGCATTTGATCGCATTTACAAATATTTGCTGAGAAAGCCCCTCATATAACAATAATTCAATATATAATGATGAAATAATTATACATAGTTATCTTTAAATATTTAAAAATGATTATTAAAAAAAAATACATATATTGTTAATATATGTATTATACTGTACAGTATGTTAATATATTTATTGTATGTTAATATGTTTGTCAGTCTCAAACACTGACTGTGTGAATGTAGCCTTCAGGAGACTAGATAGATCAACCTGAATGTGGAAAATGCATTTGTGCTCCTATAGTCTAAAGCCATGAGGGAGAGATGGCTTCTTCAGGGGACACCAGCAGTACCACAAGAGGAAGATGAAGGCCACAGGAAGCAAGTTGAGCAAGATGAATTTCACATCAAAAAACTAGAAGATTGCATTCAGAGGTACGATAATGTGTTTCAGATTAAATTTTTTATTTTTTTAATCAGAATAGCTGGTCGTCAGCATATGTTGGGTTTTGGATGCTGATACCTATGCTTCACTAATATGTTAACCAGTTTATCCAGCAAGACATTCTTGGTCTGGCATAAACCAGCCTGGACCAGCATGGAAATACATGCTGATCTAAGCTTGTCTTGTCAGGATGGTGTATGTTTTCTGAACACTTTTTACTTAATCTTTGAAGGCATTTTGTGAAAGAAGCCGCTGAGTTTATTTTGTCCAACAGCTTCCATTAAACAACTGCTTTCCCAAACATTGGTGTTCATCATTGGGATGTGTTTTTTCTTCTCAGCTTTGCTTTTAATTATGAGATCTTCAAAGCTGCTTTCCTTCCTTCCTCATATGGAATACATTGTGAAACTGATTTGATTTTATGTTGATTGCTCTGGTAGGACTAAATTACAGATATTGCTATATAAAAGCTGGGTGGTTTGTTGGATATTTTTGAAAGGCAACCACACAGCATTGTTGCTTCAAAAAAGTAGGCATTAAGAAAACGTGCTAGAAAACCAGCTACTGTAATTCATCCATTGAAAATCACATATTTGTCAGCAGAATGGCCCATATATGTGACAGTATGAGTAATTGTAAATAAAAATATAACAGTATAAATTGATATATAGTTATTTTTGCTGGATGTTCTGCAAAAATTCTGTATAATCCAGTGTAAATGGAATATTTCACAAATGAAAGGCTCTTTATTTGATTTGATTATTTTCTCAGAAGATACTATTCATATCAAATTAATTGTCAAGGCAACAGACTCTGTATCTGGGGGTTGAGCTAGATTTGCGGACAATGCAGGCCTGCCTATCTCCATCTCGCATTCTGTCATCCCACCGGTGTCTAGCGATGTTGAAAGTGGGGAGTGTTCTCCCTGCGAGAACATTTCACAGGCGATTGTGGCTTCTGCTGTTATTCCCCAGGGCATGTTGTATGTGAGACCTTTTCAGTGCTGAGTGAACTCCATAAGAGACTTCAACCACTGACGCATGCATTTAGTCCCTTCAAAGTGACGCGTGGGTGCTACCGAACACTGTTAACATGGAAACGGACACACCTTCCGTAGGGCATTCCGTAGGGCATTCCGTTGGGACAGGTGTGCTGCCGCAGAGTTATAACGACAGACGCCTCCTCAACGTGTTAGGGTACTGTATACGAGAGCCATTCAGCCTATGGGTTTTGGACGGGCCAGCGGCATTATTGGCACATACATTGTCTGGAGATGTTTATGGTGCTACTGGGATTAAAATATTTCCATCCGGAGTTTCAGGACAGCCATGTCCTTATCTGGTCAGACAACAGAACAGTGGTGTCCTACATCGATAGCCAGGGAGGGTGCGCACTCATGCCATGCTAAAGCTGGCATGGTGCATTCTTCTGTGGGCAAGGGACAATGTGCTGTCTCTACGAGCCGTACATGTCCCGGGACGATTTAATTTGGTGGTGGATCTCCTGTCCAGACAGTGTATGATGCCCTGAGAATGGACTCTGATTGTGATTTAAATCTGGAGGAGAAACGTCACACTGTCCCCTCTGGTTTTCCCTCTCATCCCCGGAAACATTGGGCATCGATGCGTTGGTGCTTCAGTAGCCGACACTGTGCCTTTACGAATTTCCTCTTATCAGTAAGTGGTGCCGTTTTGGCCATCTCAGGTATGGTTTTCAATGCTGGTCTCTCCCCTTGAGGAAGAGTCTTGGGAGATTCAGGTCAGAACAGACCTGTTGTCTCAGGCTCGGGGCAGCATTTGGCACCCTCAACCGGACTTAGGGGACTAAGTTATGGGTATGGCCCCTCAACTGGGCTCTCTATTGAATGATGGTTTATCACCTGCGGTGGTTGATACCATTCTTAATGCTAGACCTCCATCAACCAGGAAGCTTTATATATATAAGTGCCATATTTTTGCTTCTTGATGAACAGTGTGAGGCGAAGATCCAATTCACTGCCCTGTCGTTACAATGTTGGAATTTTCAAGAGCATTTTGGAGCCGTGGTTGCCCCAGCAACTCTTAAAATGTATGTTGCCGCTATAGCGGCTGAGCATGCACTTGTTAATGGAGTCTATTGGTTCGCGTTTTATGCACGGCATATGCAGGATAAGGCCTGTGCGTCCTGTCCGCGTTCCCTTATGGGATTTATCTGTTGTTTGAGAAGTGCTCTCCGTTTGAGCCCTTGGCAACAGTTACTGATGCATTTCTGACTCTTAAAATGGCCCTGCTGGTGGCATTGACATTGTATAAATGGTTGGTGATTCAACAGTCCCTGTCAATCAATCCTTTATTTATTTTGATTTTGCACCAGAGTTTTCAAGGGTGGTGTTAAGACCTCGCTTGGGCTATTTGCCCAAGTTTGTGTCTACATCCTTTTGGTCGCAGACTATCCATTCTCAGTCTTTCTGTCCTCCCCCATTTGAGTTGGAGGAGCATGAAAGATTACATATGCTTGGCCCAGTTAGGGCGCTGCAAGTTTATGTTGACCACACTAGCCAATAGCGTAATTCAGAGCAGTTGTTTGTGTGCTTTGTTGGCCACAACAGAGGTGTTTCAGTGTCCATGCTGAGACTGCCTCATTGGCTCGTTGACGTGCCAAAACGACCAGCTGTATCAGACTGCATGTACCCTTCCCCCAATGCCCCATAAAGTTGTCGGAATCCTTATAGTTACCCTAGACAGGGGAACAAGATGACGCTTGCCAACCTGGGAATGGGCCAAGCCTAGCCGGGCCTCTTTTCTCTCTATGTTTCTCACATAGAGTCAATGGCTGGGGCCCTTACACACATCAGGGAAGGGGGTCTTACCCAGTCCCCTATTTTTAGCGGGGGAAAAGACCCTGCGGAGACCACACCTGCTCAGAGAGGGGGAGGTAAAAGTGGTGGTCACATGTGGGAGGTGGCGCCTCTTCGGAGTGAGGAGTTGCTACAGACGCGGTGACCAGGGGGTAGTGGGAACTGCCCAAGGGAGACACGGGTTCGCTCGTAAGGGGACCGTACCACGGAAAATACACACAGGGGGAAAGTCCACGTAGGAGCCCTGACCTGTGGAGCACCTATTCCAGTACAGGGTAGATCTGAGTACCCGCAGTGGATTGGGTCACCGAATTCCTCCGCTGAATTGCGGACCTAGAAGGCTAGGGAAGAGTCATCCAGGGAGTCGAGTGATTGGGATCGCCTGGGAGAAAAAGCGCACAGGTTTACCTCAAGCGAGGGAAAGGACGCAAGGTGCAAGCGATATACCCGGTCAGTCCGCCAGCGTGTTACCAAGTTCTACTGGCTTGAACCTGAGAAAACACGGGACGAAACTGACACTACCCTGAGATTGTTAAATCTTGCAAAGGTATTAGATGTTGCCCAACCCGCTGCTCTGCATATGTCTGCCAGGGAGGTGCCTCTGGCCAGTGCCCATGAGGACGCAACACTCCTTGTTGAGTGTGCTCAGACCCGCGGGGGGCACGGCAGGCCAATGAAATGGCTTCCACCACCCAGTGGAAGAGCCTCTGTTTGGAGACAGCGTTCCCTTTCTGTGGTCCACCAAAGCAGACAAAGAGCTGCTCAGAACGTCTAAAGCTCTGTGTGCGGTCCAAATATGTACGCAAATCACGTACCGGACACATCAACGATGGGGCTGGGTCCGCCTCCTCCCGGGGCAGCGCTTGCAGGTTCACTACCTGATCTCTGAAGGGCGTGGTAGGAACCTTGGGCACGTAGCCCGGCCACGGTCTTAGGATCACATGTGTTTCTGCCGGACCGAACTCCAGGCAAGGGTCAGAGACAGAGAACGGGTGCAGGTCCCTGACCCTCTTGATGGAGGTGAGCATGATCAGCAGGGCCATCTTTAGAGAGAGGGTCCTGAGTCCAGCTTATTCTAGTGGCTCAAAGGGGGGTCTCTGAAGGCCCGAGAGGACCACTGAGAGATCCCAGGAGGGGAACAGGCTTGGCCAGGAGGGATTTAACCTCCGGGTGTCTCTTAGGAACCTGATAATCAAGTCTTACCCAAGGACTTGCCGTCTACTGCGTCATGGTGGGCTGCGATAGCAGCTACATACACCTTCAAGGTGGACGGGGACAGCCTCCCCTCCAACCTCTCCTGCAGAAACCTGACCTGACACTGACCTGACTGCGCAACTTTGTGGGTCTTCAGCTAGATCTTCCGCGTCCCGTCCAGGGGCCAGACGTGGAGGTTCCAGAGGTCTGGGTGGGGATGCCAGAGCATGCCCCATCCCTGAGAAACAAGGTCTTTCCTCAGGGGAATTTGCCCGGGAGGGG
The DNA here is from genome assembly GCF_025860055.1 of Xyrauchen texanus. Classification (NCBI taxonomy): domain Eukaryota; kingdom Metazoa; phylum Chordata; class Actinopteri; order Cypriniformes; family Catostomidae; genus Xyrauchen; species Xyrauchen texanus. The sequence continues at coordinate 501,814 of NC_068318.1, read as the reverse complement.
CTGTCGCGAGGAGTACGAGGTCCGAGAACCAGGCCCGGTTAGGACAATAGGGAGCCACTAGAGTGACATGTTCCTTGTCCTCCCTGACCTTGCACAGCACCTGTGCAAGAAGGCTCACTGGGGGAAATGCGTACTTGCGTAGCCGCATGGGCCAGCTGTGTGCCAGTGCATGTGCCACAGTGACTTGAGTTGCTGCTGGCTCCAAAGTAGGAGATGACTGGCGAGTTGTGACATGTGGTGGGAGCGTACGCCGCCTTGGCAATTTATGTATGCTACCGCGGTGGTGCTGTCTGATCTGATCAAGACGTGAACAAAAAAAACAGTCAACAACTCTATGCAGTTGATGTGTCAGTGCAGTGGGGCCCCTTTCCAATGTCCCGCGGCTACGTGCCCATTGCACACAGCGCCCCAACCCAATTTGGAGGCATCGGTCGTAACCAGGACACGTTGGGACACCTGCTGCAAGGGGACTCCTGCCCGAAAGCAGAGGTCTGTCCAGGGTTTGAATGTTTGTCCACGGTGCGTGCTGCGGCGCCATGCTCATCTCGGGACTGAAGCCAGTGCTAAAGCGGTCTCATAAGCATCAACCCCAGCAGCGTGACCGCCGCGGAGGATGCATATGCCCCAGGAGCCTCTGGAAAACTTTTAAAGGGACTGCAGTGCCTGGCCTGAAGGCGGCGAGGCATTCCAGCACTGACTGCGCACGCTCATTGGTGAGGCACGCTGACATTGAGACTGAGTCTAACTCCATGCCGAGAAAAGAGATGCTCTGAACCAGGGCGAGCTTGCTCTTTTCCCAGTTGACCTGAAGCCCTAAGCGACTGAGGTGTCTGAGCACCTGGTCCCTGTGGGCACATAGTAACTCTCGGGAGTGGGCCAGGAGGAGCGTGTGGCGGTAGAGTGCCGTGAGAATGGCATTTGCGGGCCAGGTGACCCAGAGACAAAGGAAATAGCTCTTTTATTGAAAATGTGGCAAATGAAATAAACTCAAAAAAGAGGGGACGGAGTAGTATGTTTACCAGCTCCGGAGCGAACGTCTCGGTCTCTGGGTCGATCATCTCAGGAGTGCCTGGGAGCCTTCTGGGTCCTCGAGGGGGTCCGTGAGACAGGGGGCATGTGCTTCCTGAGGGGTGCTCGATGCGGGGGCTGAGAGCTTGGCCGGGTTGAGGTGGAGTTGCACGTTTTTTTGCCACAGGAGGACACCCTCGGCGAGCAGACGGAGCTTGGCCCGTGGCGGCAGGTTTGCGGCGGGGCAGGCAGGATGTGTGAGATGGCCTCCGTCTGCTTCTTCAACACGGAGAACTGCTGGGCAAAGTCCTCGACGGTGTCACCTAAGAGGCTGAAATGGGAGACAGGGGCATCGAGAAAGCGTATCTTGTCCGTCTCATGCATCTCGACCAAGTTCAGCCACAGATGTCGTTCCTGAACCACAAGTGTGGCCATCGCCTGCCCGAGTGACTGCGCTGTGGCCTTTGTGGCCCTGAGGGCAAGGTCGGTCACTGAGCGCAGTTCCTGCAGCACGTCGGGATCAGGACTACCCTTGTGCAGATCTTTGAGTGCCTTGGCCTGGTGGACTTGCAGGAGGCCCATGGCATGCAGGGCGGAAGCAGCCTGTCCAGGTGGCGGCGTTCTTGGGGCATAGGTGGATCGCAACCGCCCTATCCACCTGGGGAATCACTGTGTACCCATGGGCCGCTCCGCCGTCAAGGGTAGTGAGAGTGGATGAGCAAGGGGCTTTGTGACGAGTGGAGAGGGGTGCTCTCCATACAGTCGTCAGCTCATCATGCACCTCCAGGAAGAAAGGGACCGGGGGGTGTGGCTGTGAGCGGCGCGCAGACCCTAGGAACCAATCATCCAGCTGCGATGGCTGTGGGGAGGACGGAAGGTTCCAGTCCAGCCCCACGCTGGCGGCGGCCCGGGCAAGCATGTCGGACATCTGGGCGTCGGCCTCAGCCTGGGCATGCTGGCCCGAAGGTGGCAGCCCAGATGTGTCACCTGCGTCAGATGCCGGACCGCTCTCCGATGCAGCGGCAAGCTCATCCAGCTCGTGGCCGTGAAGCGAGCCGCTGTTACTTCGAGCCCGGACAGGAGTCAACAAGCGTGCCGGGGGGCGGGAGGTTCGCAGGGGCGTACCTGGCGAAACCGAGCCTGCTGCCATCCCCAGATCACCTCCATCGCCAGCCGCATCGTCCTCAATCCCTTGGGAAGAAGGAGCGACGCGGGGAGCAGCTGGAGTGGCGTTCCTTGGGTTGAAGGAAATTTACATTATATCCGTATGTCTGGGGGCAGGACATGCAAATTCTGTCTGCCAACTTCTCATTGGCCTTTTTTCATAGAAAAAATTTCAGAGGTATATTCGGCACTCAAGAGAGACCCCTAGTGTCGCTTCTTCGACACGTCGAAGTAAGCGACAGACGGGGAACAAACATTTGCTCTAGTAACAATGATTGATTTCAAAATGTGTCCAAAAGAAGCACTTTTTTTTGTGAAATTGGAATTTAGTAAGAATTTAATTTTAGATTTCAGTAACTGCATTTTGAACTGGAGTTCAGGAGTTAGTTTTACTAGTTAAATTGTAGATACTTTATCTGTAGTTCATATCCTGCATGCATATAGCTCAAAATTACATGTCAAAAGAACTTGCAATGGACTCCGCTTATGTCATATTGAAAACATGTAATTTCTACAATGATGGCAACTTTTACTGATATTTTAAGTTCAGTAAAGGCATTTAATTAAAATAATTAATGTAAATGAACTAAAAACAAAAGTCATGCAAACTGTTGCCTTTATTTTATTAAGTCACGGAGATTACAGTAAAATCTGGTTTAGACCAAATCAGTTGTTATTCAGATGTTAAAAATTTCAAATGAACTGTGCAGGAGTGTTTGGAAAAAGTTTGATACTATATTTGATTTTGAAAAACTCTTAGATTACATAAATTATAAATGTGTTTCCTTTGATACTCAGAAGTGATTATGTTATCAGTTACATTGTGATGTAGATGCTGGCCTGTGTTTTGTGTAACGTTGCCTGTATGCCTTGCTTAATGAGTGAGTCTTCAGTCTAAACTTAAAGAGAAGTTGCATGAATGAGTATTTCTGCATCCAAAACATTGGCAGGAAGGTACAATATTTGGACCATTTAGGAGAAGGCTCTACCTCCTACAATAGATTTGCTATTCCATTTACTGAAATTTTCCATCATTCAACATTTGCCTCTATTTCAAAATATCAAAACGTGCAAATGCTCTCGCTTATGGTCTCCTAAAAAAAGAATAACCTTGGGCTGTGAGCACCCATCTGTCATTGTAAGGGTAAATTAAGGTAAATGGATGGGTGGCTGTTCAGAACATTGTGTGGCCAGCCTGTTTGAGGGTGGCAGATGATATTTCCTGGGTTTGGGGGTGGGGGGCACAGAAATCTCTGTGAGGACGGAGGGAGTAATGAATGAATGAATAGAACAATCTCTGTCGCAGAAGTATGGAGACTGAGAGAGTGGCTGGTGGCTATTTTTGTGCCCGCAGTGTCAATTCCCCAAAATAAACGAGTGCACAAGAAGTTTTCCAGTGTTGATAAAGAACAATGAAGACTGAAACATTTGAAACATGATTTAAAAATACTGTATTATTGATGTCCTAATTTTAAAACAATGTAAACAAAACAAAAAAAAACTTGAGCTGCATATTTCTGCTTTGAACCCTTTTGGAATGTTTCGCCCCATAGACTTTTATAAACTGAGTGACAAATGTATTTGTATTGGTAATCGACCAGCAGGTAAAGCAGGTGCTGTCCATAGAGCTTCTTTAAAAGTTAAATTAGTGTAATTGTTTTTTAGCATGAAGAGGGAATTTAGATTACTCAAATACAGATTATACAAGCCAACATGATAATGCGGGTAGTTGGTATGTTGTTTCCGAGAGATCCAGCTGTGTACCATTCCTGGGTTTGACCCGGATTTGGATCCTGAACTGAAATCAGGAAGTAATAACATTCACATAATCAATGATGTGCACAATTTGGAGTTTGCATTTTTCCCTCTAACAAAAAAATGTTTCTCCACTGATGGGTAGATTTTAGGTTTCAAAAATATATCCTCGATAACGATGATAAACTTCTGAGTATGTTTTGATATTTAGAATATATTCTACATTTAGATGATCAGATCAGGTAGGACTACGTGTCACTAAATTAGCAAGCAGTTCCGCAAAGTTAAACAAACGACAAGCAAATTGAATCAGTCTTATGCATTTCAGCATTTCACTGACAAAACAATACAGTTTTTGAATGAACACAACAGAAACTCTGACTTAAACACTATTGCTGTATACAGTATTAATATACTACTGTAATTAGTTAAACATTTTCTCATGATCCATATTGCTGTTGCAGGTCAGAAGTTATTAATTCTTCTTCTTGTGATGTTTATTTGCGGTTGGCAATCCAGTTTATGGTGCATTACCACCACCTACTGAGCTGGAGTGTGGAGCGACACTAGACAGTCTTTCAGTGGTCAAAAATTAGCAGAAGACAATAAAATTGGCAAAATATCATTGAAAAGAGGTCTGTGGCAGCGGGGGCGTGGTTCGGGAGAGAAAAGCGGTAAGGGCGCTTACACCTGAGCTAAATTATACCTAACACCTGTGTCTAATTTCAGTGAGCACGGGGAGAGTGGGATAAAAGTGGCAGCCACAGAACCTTTGGGAGAGAGAGTCTGATACAAGGAAGCCTACTGTGTTCCTTAATATGATTAACTGTGTGTGTGTGTGTGTGTGTGTGTGTGTGTGTGTGTGTGTGTGTGTGTGTGTGTGTGTGTGTGTGTAAAGTACTGTGTATGTGGGAAGTGTGTACATTAAAGTTACACCTTGAGCTTGAAGAACTGTCTTCTCCTTTCATCCTTGCTGGAAAGTGTCACACGGGTGCCGAAACCCGGTAAAGGAAAATTGGAAAAGTTTATTCCAAGCAATGGAAAAGAATCGCCCCGTAGAGTCCTCCCAGCTGGCGGAGGTCCTCCAATCCCTCGCTGCATTACATCAGGGCCACCAACAATCCCTGCTTGAGCTCCGGCAGCACCAGGATCGTCATTTTTTTTAGATTATGCAGGCTCAAGCAGAGGACCGGCATGCTATCCGGAGCCACGCTGCCCCACCCATGTTACAGAAGATGGGGGTGGCAGACGATCCAGAAGCTTTCCTCGACCTTTTCGAGCGCACCACTGGAATTTGGGGCTGGCCGCACGGCCAGTGGGCGGCTCGCCTAGTGCCACTCTTGTCCGGGGAAGCTCAGCTCGCTGCGCAGCAGCTACCGGCAACAAGCCTCCTGGCCTACGCTGACCTCAAGAAGGCCATTTTGCAATGGGTTGGTCACAGCCCGGAAGAAAGTCGCCAACTCTTCCGGGGTATGAAGCTGGAGAAGCCCGACCGCCCGTTCACATTTGCTCAACGGCTCCGGGACGCCTGTCGGAGGTGGCTGCTTGTGGGGGATCACCACTTTGAGGGACTGGTTGACCAGGTGGTGCTGGAGCAGTTCATCCAATGCTTGCCCAAGAGAACGGCGGAGTGGGTCCAGTGCCACCGCCCCGCGTCGCTGGAGGCAGCTGTCCGTCTTGCGGAGGACCACATGGCAGCGATTCCGAGGGCGGATGAGCTCTCTCTCTCTCCTTCCCCTGTGTCATTCCCTGTTCCCTACCTCTCCCCTTTGCCCTCTCCGTCCAGCTTCCCGGCCTTGGGAGAATGTACCTGCCCCTTCCCCGTCCTTCAGCCGCTCTCCTCCTCAGGTGGGGGCGCCCGCCAGCACAAGTGCGGGCATGACATCTGGGCCGGCCTGTTGGAAGTGCGGAGACCCGGACCACTTCCGGGATCAGTGTCCACTGATGGAGGTGGGGATGGTGGTGTGGGTCTCCGACGTCCCGCAGGCTGCCCCCGATCGGGCTGGAGCATACCGGGTTCCGGTAAGGATCAGGGGAGGTATTTACCAAGCTTTGCTGGATACCGGCTGTAATCAGACCACCATCCACCAATGCTTGGTTCAACCCGGGGTTTTGGATTTAGCTAAATTGGTGAGGGTGAGGTGTGTGCATGGGGATGTTCACAAGTATCCCTTGGTGACTTTGGCGATTAAATTCAGGGGAAGAAACCATAGTGTGGAGGCAGTGGTTAGTTCCCGCCTCACTCATCCGCTAATCTTGGGTACTGAGTGGCCGAGTTTTAGAGATATTTTAGAGGGTATCTGCGCGGATGAGTCCTGCATAAAGAGGTGTGTGGTGTGCGATGCTCTGGCAGGGGAGGCGGAGCCAGGGCCATCCTCGGCTGCTCTGAATGACGAGGGAAGAGGCGAGGTTGCCGCCCCTCCTCTCAGGGAATTCCCTGAGGGGGACTTCCCTCTAGAGCAGTCACGGGACGAAACCCTTAAACATGCTTTTGACCAAGTAGTAATTGATGGTCAACAGCTCCGGCCGGGTGTCGCCACTTCATATCCCTATTTTGCCATGATTAAAGATCGAGTGTTATATAGAGTGATGCAGGATGCTGAAACCAAGGAGGATGTGACCCAATTGTTGATTCCAAGGAGCCGCCGGGAAATGGTTTTCCAGGCGGCTCACTATAATCCTATGGCCGGTCACCTAGGGGAACGGAAAACACTTCTCCGTCTAATAGCCCGTTTCTCCCGTTTCATGCCTTGATTGATCTGGCTGAAGTTGTTCTGTGCAAGTATGCGTTCCCCCAAATGAGCCTGCTTGCACAGACCTTGTGCAAGTTCAGGGAGGACGAGGAACAGGTCATCTTCGTGGCACCGTATTGGCCCATCCAAATTTGGTTCTCGGAACACACGCTCCTCTTGACAGCCCCTCCCTAGCGAGTTAGACACAATAACTCAGGCCAGGGCTCCCTCTACGAGACTATATGCCTTGAAGTGGCGTTTGTTCACAAATTGGTGTTCTTCCCGAAGTAGCCCAGAGATACGCAGTTGGGTCAGTGCTTTCCTTCCTGTAGGAAAGGCTGGAAGGGGAGCTGTCCCACTCCACCTTGAAGGTGTATGTGGCCATTATAGCAGCGCATCACGATAAGTCCTTGGGGAAGCACGACCTGATCATCAGGTTCCTAAGAGGCACCTGGAGGCTGAATCCTTCTAGGGTGTGCCTCTTTCGCTTGTGGGATCTATCCGTGATCCTCCTGGGCCTGTGGAGAGCCCTGTTTGAACCCCTAGAGTCAGTTCAGCTAAAGGCGATCTCATTGAAGGCTGCCCTCCTGACTGTGCTCACATCCATCAAGAGGGTTGGGGAACTGCAGGCATTCTCTGTCAGCGACACCTGCCTGGAGTTCAGTCCGGAGTACTTTCACATGATCTTGAGACCCTGACTGGGCTATGTGCCCAATGTTCCCATGACCCCTTTTAGGGATCAGGTGGTGAGCCTACAAGTGCTGCCCTGGGAGGAGGCAGACCAAGCCTTATCGTTGCTGTCTGCCTCCTCCCAGCTGTCTGTCCGGTGCCTGCTTTTCACATCTACTTAGACACTCTGAGCAGCTCTTTGTCTGCTTTGGTGGATAGCGGAAAGGGAAGACTATCTCCAAACAGAGGCTTGCCCACTGGATCGTGGATGCCATTGCATTGATCTCTCCATATGAGACCATTTCAGCTGTGGCTAAAAGCCAGGGGATTTCATACAAGGGCCATTCCCCTAGGGCTAATAAGGGTTATGCACCACACGCTTCGTTCCCTTTCTATGTGGTTCAGACCCCGGTTTCTTACCTTGGGTCCCACTCTAGGCACGTCTCGTCGTTGCAGGCTGCTAACTACAGACGCCTCCCTGACGGGCTGGGTAGCGGTCTTAAGTGGTCGTCCAGCTCAAGGGGATGGGAGGGTCATCAGCTCAGTTGTCAAAGTAACTTTCTCGAGTTGATGGCTGTATTTCTGGCCCTGAAATACTTCCTCCAGAGGCTGCCATGTCTTGGTGCGGGTGGACAATACAGCGGTAGTCTCTTACATACAGTAAACCATCAAGGAGGTCCACGTTCATGTCAGCGGAATCTCTGGCACGTCAGATTCTCCTTGGGGCCCAGGGCAAGCTCCTGTCACTCAGGACAGTTTATATCCCTGGATGCCCGTATGTGGGTGCAAATTTACTGTCCAGACAGAAAATACCGACGGGGGAGTTTAAACTCCACCCTGAGGTAGTGGAACAAATCTGGGTGAGATTTTACAGGGCAGAAGAGGACCTCTTCGCCTCTATGAACAGCGCAATGTCTCTTCTACTTCTCCCTGAGTCACCCAGCCCCCTGGGTCTGGACGCGATGGCGCATACATGGCTCGGAATGCGTCTGTATGCGTTTTCTCCCCGTTTTTCTGCTCCCGGGAGTCTTGGCCAGAGTTCGCCAGCAAGGGTCTTGCCTCTTACTGATAGCGTTGCGCTGGCCAAACAGGGTATGGTTCTTGGAGTTAATATCTCTCCTCGACGGTTCGCCTTGGGCGATTCCGAACAGGAAGGACCTTCTTTCTCAGGCACAGGGGATAATATTTCATCCCCTGCCCGAATTGTGGAACCTTTCATGCTTGGCCCCTGTAGGGTACCAACTGAGGTACACAGGGCTTTCTCCTGAGGTTATCGAGACCATTTTAAGTTCTAGGGCTCCCTCCACTTGGAACAAATCTGGTTAGATTTTACAGGGCAGAAGAGGACCTCTTTGCCTCTATGAACAGCGCAATGTCTCCTCTACTTCTCCCAGAGTCACCCAGCCACCCCCTGGGGCTGGACAGGTGGCGCATACATGGCCCAGTATGCATTTCCCTCAAATAAAGTTAATAATGCCGATCCACTGTCAGCAGACCTATGCCCCACTACTCTCAGACTTTATGTGGCCGCCATTTCGGCTTGCCATGCCTTGATTGATGGGGTGCCTTTGGGGAGGCATCCTCTACTCACTCGCTTCTTTCGTGGAGCCATGCGACTGAGGCCTCCTGTTAGGACCAGGACTCCTTCTTGGGACTTAGCAATAGTCCTGGAGGGTCTGGTTGAGACCCCCTTTGAACCTCTAGAGTTAGCGTCTGACAGACTTCTGACTCTCAAGATGGTCTTTCTTAGGGTGATCACCTCTCTAAAGAGGATTTGGGATCTACAGGCTCTGTCTGTTTTGCCGGCCTGTTTATAATTTGCCCCAGGTATGGCACCCTGGCCTACGATGCGTGTGGTCAAGCTTCGCCAGTAGGTATCAGGGCTCACTCCACAGGGTTCACCTCCTCTAAAGCCTTGGCTAGAGGGTTCCCTCGGCAGCAAGTTTGTGATGCGGCAGGCTGGTCCTCTCCACACACATTCATCAGATTTTATAGTTTGCATGTTCATGCTACTCTGAGCTCTTATGTCCTTGAGTCGACATCTCAAGCTCTTGTCTGAGACCTCTCGTGTTCTTGTGAGCACACTTCACAACCATAGGGGTCCGGACAGCCTCAGTGCGGCGGCGTGGGTATTCTCATTCCCAAAGCGCTTTTCTCAGCGCAGCATCCTAGTGAAGATTTTTGTAATGGGAACGTCTCAGGTTACGTATTGTAACCCTTGTTCCCTGAAAAAAGCGTAACGAGATGCTGCGCTTCTTTGCCGCACTGGGATGCCCCAGGACTGATCTTCAGAAAAATATCTGACGACACGCTGCTGGCGCGTACATTTATAGCCCGGTCACAGGTGCATCCAATGCCAACCAAGGCTATAAATTCCGGTCAATGTTCATTGACGTGTTACACACATATTTCAGCTGGTCACAAACATGTAGGATTGTTCCCAAAGCGCTTTTCTCAGCACAGCATCTCGTTCCGCTTTTTTCAGGGAACAAGGGTTACAATACGTAACCTTAACTTACTCAACTTCATGTCATGCCAGATCTGTATGACTTTCTTTCTTCTGCAAAACATAAACAAAGATTTGTAGAAGAATATCTCAGCTCTGTAGGTCCATACAGTGCAAGTGAATGGTGACCAAAACGTTGAAGCTCCAAAAAGCATATGAAGGCAGCATAAAATAATCCACAAGACTCCAGTCATTTAAACCATGTCTTTAGAAGCAATATAATAGGTGTGGGTGAGAAGAAGATCATTATTTAAGTCATTTGTTTTTACAATAAATATTTACTTTCAGTTCTTCTTCTTTTGTTTTTGGTGATTCACATGTGTAAAGGGGATTAAGGGAAAGGAGGAGGTGAGAACCGGCTTGACAATATAAATAACAGTTTAATGAAGTACTTAAACAAAAGACACAAAAACACACGCACGCTCTCTCTCGCACCACCATCCGCAGTCTACCTTTATCCCTCTCGGAGGCTTACTTAGCTTGATATGGGACCAGGTATGTATAATCACGGCCCGGCCACCCCTCCGCCCTGTCACATTCCTCTGGTAGATGGAACGCACCGCCACGTTCTTGGGGAACAGATGGGGTCTTCCCCGCCCCTGGCAGTTGTTCTCCAGCTCCAGACGGTCGACAGCGAGCCCTCTCCACTCACGGTCGGCGGTTTCAGACCCCGCCGTGTTTCAGCAGCTGGTAGATGACTCCGCCGCCGGGCTCCTCCATCACCCGGCAGACGGCCACGGCTGCTCCGTTGGTGTGGATGGTAGTGGCGACAACTCTACTATGGCGTATCCCTCCTCCTTCTCGGTTCTTCGGCACTAGTGTAAAGGGGATTAAGGGAAAGTCACAACATTCTTCATTCATATTGCCACCTACTGGGCAGGGAGGAGAATTTAAGATTAGGATTCAACTTTATTGTCATTGTGCAGAGTACAGGTACAGAGCCAATGAAATGCATTTGTTTTCACATATCCCAACTAAGCTGGTATCAGAGCACAGGGTCAGCCATGAAACAGCACCCCTAGAGCAGATAGGGTCAAGTGCCTTGCTCAAGGGCCCAACAGTGGTATCTTGGCAGTGCTGGGGCTTGAATCCCCGACCTTTCGGTCAGTAACCCAGAGCCTTCATTTCTAGTAAACTTAAATATTGATCTGTCTCTCAGCCTCAACTATCATATCACTTCTTAAGATATGGATTTAACCAGTGGAGTCTTATGGATTATTTTTAAGCTGCCTTTATGCACTTTTTGGAGCTTCAAAGTTTTGGACCCTGTTGACTTACATTGTATGGACCTACAGAGCTGAAATATTCTTCTGAAAATCTTTATTTGTATTCTGCACAAGAAAAAATTAATACACATCTGGGATGGCATGAGGGTGAGCAAATGTTGAGAGAATTTGAATTTTTGGGTGAACTATCCTTTAACCCTTGATGACATGACTATGACATGATTCTACCACTAGATGGCTTTGAAGAATTGTGTCTCTGACTCTATGTAATAACCAACCTCATGTATCTCCTGCTGCACCCTACTCTTTCCTGTCTGTTGTTTTGTAATCAGAGTCATATTCCCTTTCTTTCATTTTCTTATTTTAGTCATGGGTTTATTGTTGTCACTATTTACAGAATGAACTGTCATAGAATTTGCAGTGTCCCTGTGGCTATAATCCAAAGTTTTTCAGTGCCAAACCTTTAGCAATATACTTCCCTATACAGTACAAGGACAATAATAAGAAAAACAATTCAGTAAATCCAGACATACTAAGAGTCTGCAAAGGATGATGCACATAATTAAATAGATAAACCTATTCTGAGATTTTAGAAAATGTTAAGACTATTTTTCACATATGATAATGAAAGAGAACTCACCAAAAAAACTATGAAATAACACAAATATAAGTATGAGAATTATATAGTGACCAAAAATTTTAAATCAGAAAACAATTATATTTGAGCTTCTTCCAAAGTAGTCACCATATGTCTACATTACAGATCTGCAAACTATGATCATTCTATCAACCAAATTCATGAGGTGTATCAAGAGATGCTTTCTAAATATTGTTGCTGGAGTTCTTAGATTTATAGTCAATAAAAGGACGTATCTGTTTCTCACCCACAATTATCATATCACTTCTGAAGACATAGATTGGAACTTCAATGTTTTGGTCACCATTCACTTGCATTGTATGGACCAACAGAGCTGAGACATTCTAAAAATCTTCATTTGTGTTCTGCATGATGAAAGAAAGTCATACACATCTGAGATGGCTTGAGGGTAAGTAAATGACAAGAGAAATTTTGGGTGAACTATCCCTTTAAAAAATAATAATAATGTATAAGAAAAATTGTTAAGATCAAGGAAAACTAAATTCAGTCAAGTGTTTACAAACAGCAGACTATCCAAATGGCAACAAATTGCCAGTAGGCCTAATACATGGAGTGTGTGTATTATTGCGCACATGTCTGATACATGTGACATCACTTTCTCTGTTTCTAAGTTGTCAGCTGCTGTTATTTGTTGCTGGTGTGTTTCCTCTCTATTGGCCTCCACCTCATCCTGAGAGGCTGGAAACAGCCCCCTGTGTGTGTGTGTGTGTGTGTGTGTGTGTGTGTGTGTGTGTGTGTGTGTGTGTGTGTGTGTGTGTGTGTGTGTGTTTGTGTGCATGTGTGTGTGTATAGCTGAGTCCCCTCCAGCTAATTATTCTCTATGGTTCGTTAATTTGACTTAAATACAGTATAAATACATTCTACCTGAGACAACTCCTCAGCGCACTTACAAAAAAAAAAAAAAAATGCCATTTCACTTGTTGTCAATTGATGAGGAATTTACAAATCCTCATGTTAACCTTCCCCCATTAAACTTTCGTCTGTGGACAAAAGGAGAAGTTTGAAATCCTTCCATCAATAATTTTTTATATATACATAGATAGTGTGTGTTTATGTAGAGGGAATGTTAGGCAGGAATCGTGGGAAGGTTCCTTGTCTTTTGTTATTCCAGACCATGTAACCTCAGTGATCCAAACAATAGCAGGAAGTTATCATGGGCGGAGGCAGAGCCGCTTCCTCATTGGCTGTCAGTATTCAGAATGAGTGAGAAAGAAGTCCACTGGGACAGTAGAAGGTGCATGGGTTAATTGGCACTAAAGGTATATGTCTCATTCACAATGTGTGTATCACACAATGCACAAATTTTAGTCAATGGGCGGCATGTCTATACAGCGAAAAAACACAGCAAGTAGAATGAGTTAATAGACATTACACAAGAAACTTAGTTTCATTATATTTATATTGTTTTGAATGATATGAACTGCCAAATGAAGATCCTTTCAACAATAGTTTGGTAAACCTGTAATTTCATTTAAAACTTTACTTCTTATTTACAAAAGCTTTACTAATGGACATATTAATTTTTACCGCTTTAAAAAATCTCAGTTGGCAAACATTCGCATTTCTCCTGAATTTGTTTAGCATTTTATGTGAAATCGTTTCATGCAATTATTGATTGTGTTTTTGTAGATTGGAATCAGAAATCTGTGTTTTGGAGAACAAAGAATCACAGATTTCAGCTAAAGAGCAGGTTCTCCAAGAGAGACTGCAGAAAACAGAGAGATCTATTGAAGATCTACAGAAGGTGAGTGACAAACACAAACAAAGTTCAGAACATTAATACAGTAATTCAGAGAAACAGAGAAATACACATTTTTAAGAAACATTCTGGAGCAAATTCACTAAACAGTCATGCAACTTTTGCAAATGGTATTTCTTCACAAACACACCTCCTTTTAAATCAAATTCTAAGCTAAAATTATTATAGATTTCACCTCATTTCCATAAGTCAGAACTATTTGGTTGGTATGGCACATGGACATGTGTAGGCCTATATATTTTTGCGATCATGAGAGTAAATAATCAAATGATCTAATGATGGAGAAAATATTATAACTTATCCTTTATCAAGACATATAGTTTGGCTGAGTGCACATTCTGCATTTTGTAGAACTGATTGTACAGATTGTGATAGTCTCCAGCATCCTCTACAATCTAGCACTAAGTACCTGATGGCAAGATACGAAATTTACACAGTTCTCTAATTTGTATTTAATTTAGTGAATTGGGTGCTAAAACAACACAGTGTGTGCAAATAAACAATTCTATCAGCACAACTTATTCTTTGTGAATTCCTCTCTTGACACATTTATACAGTAGAAGTGTGTACATGTATATTGCAATAATAATAAACAGTAATGTCATCTTGTATAAACATGACACTTCAAATTTTTTTCTATTTACAGAGTCTTCAGAATCAAGACAGAGGTATGGAAGTCATATGTATTAGTATTTTTTAAGTCTTTTGTCCTGTATAATCAAGAGCAATCTGAAAATACCACATTTCAGGCCAAGTTCATAAGCATCTGTTTAAGCCGTTGTGTGTTACTTTGAAATCTAACCAAGGTATCTCCCATCCCAAGGTACAACCATAGGGCTAAATAGTCTCTAAACACACATGCCCTCTGCCCAAATCATTTTGTTGGACAGAGGGGTCCCTCCTAGCCACACATTAGCCTCTTGGACCATATCCCTCTAGCCTCAGCTAGACTATTGAACTCCACACACACGGCAATGACTCTGCACTTTGTTTAACATGATCCACCTATTCACAGGGAATCCCTCTAACCCAACGCCACCATTGTTTTGCTCTAATTCACTTGCACTGCTTTTGCTGTCTAAGCAATGAGCTGCTTCACAGAAAAAAAGGGCAAAAGCGAAACTTAGTTCAGTAAAGGGGATCGGAAGGGGAGGGCATAAACTTGGTGGGCTTTGGAACACAGGAACGCAGTTTTAATTTCTCTTCTGGTCTCCACCGGACAGATGCAGTGAATTACAACTACTCACAGATCCCAGACCTCCCAGAATTCAACACCCAAACTCCTGTCTCAGCTTTAGTGGATCAACAACACCCAAGAAAATCTGGTAGGTGCTTCTTGGGCACATGGGAGGGGCTTGGGTTGGTCACGGGTTTAGTCAAGGCCAAAAGTGGGCATGGTAATGTAGAATCCAGATGGTGCAGTTACTCAACACAGTGTCGTTGTGAGAGCGCATGGATAGGATGAAATTTTTTGCAATCTTTATTCAGCAGTGTAACTGGTCGCTAGTTTCAAAAACATATTAAAGGCTTAAATTGGATAAATGAGGAAGACATTTGAACAACTGTGTGATGTGAAAATGGTTCCTTGTTGAATATTTATAACACATTGTATTGCATCTCTAGTTCATGTCTTGCTCCATCAGCTGGAGGGAAATGTATTACAAATGAATACAAATTCTGTAGAACCCATCCTAAAAAAAATTGAAAGTCTAAACATTACTACTTTTGTTTACAAAAGTACATTTATATACATCAAGTGTTTAGTGTAGTGGTTCTCAACTAGTGGGTTGCAATCCAAAAATAGGTTGCTAGACAGCAGGGAAAAGGCAATACAAAATGCAAATATTAATAAGTAAAATGCAATTAATCATATAATCATGCTTACATATTAAAGCAAAATAAATAGTCTTATCAGTGTTTAAAACACAGGAGAAAACACTTCCCATATCCTTTGTAAATGATATCAAAGGCCAAGCGTCCAGTCAAACAGAAATTTTGCTAATTCATCTGTCAGTTAGTAGAAGATAGTCAAATTAGGCATACGCAAACATGGACAGGTGACATACCTCATCTTCGAAAACCACAACTAAAACTATGCTTGTTAAAAGAAAACATGTCCTAGACTATATTTAACTAATTCACTTTGCAACAAATACATGATCCAGCCACAAAGTTGTGTGCAGGGAATTATTAGATGTTGAGAGCATTAAACAATAGAAATTCAATTTTGTATGATAACAACTTTTGGTACAATGTTTTGTTGCCTCTTGATGTCCAATGCTAAATCTGGGCCCTGAAGCAAAACCAAGCTCTGTTATGTTTGGGTGTTTTATATTTCTCAAGTATAATTTAAGAGTAACAGTGCATTTCTGTAAATGAGTGCAAGAGTAATAGCTTAAATCAGGTACTTCTCATCAACTAAGCTTACATCAGTATACAGCGGTTACTGGCAACAGAATAATAACAGTGCAAAAGGGTTGGTTGAATTCGTTTTTGGCTCTGACTAAAATGCTTATTTATGACAATGAAAGAGTATTTTATGCACACAGTGATCACTAAATAACTATAATTAATAACAAGCATGCCACATTTCAGTAAAGCTTGATAGTCCACAGTGAGTTGACAATTAACCCACAATCATCTGCACTCTCCCCCAAGCATTATATGCCATGGAGATCAACATCGAAAAGGACCGGAAGATGGGTACCACCAAGATCCTCTCTGCCTCAACAGTCAGTCCGCAGGAAGCCCACCACCGGGGCATCAAAGTCTACGATGATGGTCGAAAAGTAATCTATGAGGTGCCTTCTGGGGTGTCTACTATGATGGAGAATGGAATGCATGCTTTGAGTTCCAGTGAGGTTGACGAAATGATGGAACAAGTTGGCCAGACACACCAGCTAGGTGATGGGGCCAGGGTAACTGTCACATCAGCTGAGCCACAAACAATGGCAGGACAGTTGAGTTCTAAGGAGCAGATGGTGCACAAGGAGGCCAAGCAGGACAAGAAACAAATCCCCAGTAGAGCACTGCAAAGCTACCAAGGGGAGGTGACCGAGACTCCACAGGCATCAGCCGAGAAACCAGTGACCATGATTTTCATGGGCTATCAATGCATAGAAGATGAGGAGGAGACCAAGAAGCTCCTTGGCTTTGATGGCACCATCAAGGCTGAGATTGTCCTTATTGACGAGGATGATGAAAAATCTCTTCGAGAGAAGACTGTCACTGATATCTCCACCAATGATGGCAACGCTGCAGACCTTGTGTCGGGGCGACCTCTGTCCGATACCAGTGAACTTTCTTCAGAGGGAAAAGACGAAAGCTCGACAAAAGTCCAAATGCCTACAGGTATTGAAAAGAAAAAATGCTGCCAGTGCTGTGCTGTCATGTGACCTTTTTGGCACAGCTTCTCTTTCCTGGAGCAAATTTACCAAGGCTCTGCCTTCCTTAAAAACAAACCTCACCCTGTTACTAACAGCACCTCCACCTCTGTGACGAGAGAAGTTCTCATTCTTCTTACTCTTTTCTGACCTGTTCTCTACCAATTGTCTGGCTCTTTTGGTGTAAGGCTTTATAACTCAAACAGCAAGCAGGAGAAGGGGCTGATCTTTAGCAAAACATATGTGACAAAACTGTACCCCATACAAAACTTTTTATTTATTTATTAATATTATTTTAAAGGTGCACTCAGTAATTTTTCATATTTTGGTGGCTGAAATGCCAGTCAGCTTGGACTTTACGCTAAAACTTAGTGGTGTGGATGCAGCATCAGGCATTTAGGTTACGATACCATTGCAGAAATGCATTATTTAAAGTCAGCCATGATTAATTTAATCTGTGAGTGAAAGTGTCTGATAATATGTGTTCAAACTCAGTTTCTGCATTTACAGTTTGGAGATTGAATGAGTTTTGTGTTAAACTATCTATAGGTCATGGTTTATTTATAATTTATTATTATTATGTTTATATTTACAATTGTATGTATGATCTAATTTGGATTGGAATTTTTCAACTTGTTGTCATCAAGTGATTTTTAAGTCACTGCAAAAAGTGCCAGTGAAAGAAGATAGAGAGGATGAAATGTTTGGATTTGGTAATTATTTATTTTTTTCAACATTTCATTACTTTGATTATATTTTTGTTTCGTTTGAAGTGTAATTTGAAATATTTTTGGATACATTTTTTCGAATTTCAATAAATTATTGTTCAAAATCAAAATCTACAGATAGAAGTGAAGTGCATGCAGATACAATCACTAAAATTACTAGCCATGATTTATGTGTCAGTAGATGAAAATGATTAATAATACATTCACCAACTTCTTATGAATATTCTGTATGTTTATATCGCTGGTGCTTGAGGGAATGGACTATATAATAGGATGCAGATGCTGCAATAACCAGAGAAAAAATGCCGAATGACATTGCCCTTGACCCAGCCCATTAGCGCATTGCACGTTTGATTTCGCCAAACCCATTTGTACCTAGACTTAGCGCATGATTGCACGAAAATACAAAAAACTTCATGGCCATGGCCATTGACTTTTAATATGGGCCCTACATGTAAACATTTTTCAAAACTATTCATTTCTTTAGGGGTAAAAGCTTATTAATAAGGAAAAATAAATGAGTGCACCTTTAATTATCCTTTTAAATACAATAGAAGTAAGAAAAAGTAAGCAAAAATATGTACATTTACAACAAGGACAGTCTTAAACCTAAGTGTCCCATATGATAAAGGTTAGACAATTTCATAGCACTTCAAATAGTGATGTAGCATTAATTTTAAATATTGTTTATAAATATGTCTATACAATTTGACATTTCATACAATATTAAAACACAGAGTAGATTCATACAACGTAATGATGTTTGGCAATAATTGCACTACATGGCCAAAAGTATGTGGACAACCTCGTGTATTTAACAGGTTTTACAATTCCATTCATTATATTGAAGACTAATCTTAATGCTACGGCATACAATGACATGGGACAGTGGATTAATGCTTATGGTTTTAAATTAACTGTTCAACAAGCACATATGGGTGTTGTGTCACATACTTTGGCCAAGTAAATGTATGTTTTCCTGTAGCCTTACCAAAACTTTTAACCACTCATTACATTTGGTTGTCCAATATTTTTTTTAATTTATTTATATTTCCCAATGAGAAAGGAGATGTACATTTGCTCACTTTATTACAGAATTAACTTATTGAAGACATTTGCCTTTCTGTGCCTCTGTATCTTAATATATGGTAGGATTTTGCTATTTTGAGTGCCAGTTTTTGTCAAGTTGGGTTAAGGATCAAATTTTTACCCATACAAAAGACACGATAATAGGGCATTGCATTTTAAACTGGCTTAAGAGGTTCATCTGCTATCAGACCAGTTGAATCTCTCAGTCGCAGATTCAACGAGAGTGTTTGTAGTAGGTAAATAAAGCATTTTTAAACCCGTTGGTTAGTAGATATGATTGATGCTGCCATTTGTGGAAATACATTTCTAAGAGAATATAAGAATAAAAGTGCTGGTTTGGCATTGACAGGACCTAGATTACATGCACTATTTAAGTAAATAAGGTGCTAAATATATTGAGATCTATTTGCCATTTTTGTTAAAGTGTGCAGAAATTTACCAAAGCTCTGACCAGCATACAAATATTTAAATAAAAAAATTTTAAAAATGTAATTGATACTCCAATTCAAAGCATACTGTAAATTTTTTAAATCTTGGCATTTCTTAAAAGTGAAGTGGGCAGTACAGAATTGCGAAAATGGTGTCTGCCATCAACAATTTATAGTTGTTTCTGCATATACATAACATCGAAAATATTGCCCACATCACCTTTATCTTTGATATAAAATAACAAGTCTAGTACTTTGTGAGAGAGATCACAATAGATCAAATAAACTAAACATTTTGTGAAATCTGTATTCATATAAATATTACCATGGTGCACTAAACTACTGTTTACGAATGGCCCACTTCTGCTTTTTATTCAGTATCAAGCAAGAAGTCATAGAGGTTATGGTTGCACATAAATTAAAATATATTTGTAGATAAACAATGTGCATATATCACACTCAAAAAGAGTGTTAATCCACATTTATTTCTATAGGGGTTGAAATCTGAAATGTATTATATACACATTGGTTGCACATTCACACTCAGATACCATAAAGACATTAACACAACAAATAAATTTGTTTTTCTTCAATAATACCAGCTGCCTTGCTGTCTGTCTTCACTTATTCCTTAGTCTTGCCATATTAGAAAAAAAACTTTTGCCGTATTTCATCATGTTTGTGTAAAATGATGCTCAGATGGGAAAATGAAAAGCCAACTTTCTCTCACTACTCACATTCACAATGAATAAGAGATTAAATTAATTAATTAATTAGTTAATTAATACATTGTAGAAGAAGTTGGCCTGTTTTCTCCCAGGCATGTACATTTCACTCAATCTTGGTAAAGGGAAAATCTGCATAACTAGATAAATAAAAAAATCTCCAAAAATATGTGTGGGGTATGATTATGCCTGTACACAATTTTCATATTCATTAACAACACAACTAAATAAAATAATTTAAGTTACAATTTGTATGTAGCATTAAAATGTTGGAGACAAAATCCTAAAATTGTACCCCCCTAAAAATCTTTTTCAGGGATTACCACAAAGATCACCACATTTTACATATATATTCTTGGATGTCAAGTAAGAAATCCAGATTGAGTTGCCAAAATAATTAAAGTTAAATATGCAAAATCAATTCATGTGTAAAATGTACATGGCCAATGATATTCATTATAGAGATGTTATAGAGAACTGTTTTTTAAACTATATTTTATTCTTAAAAAGAATGTTCTTGTAGCTTTCATTTGGATACAGGCAATGCTTTGCTAAGGAGATTATGTAACGAGTGCCAAAATAGCAATTATCCTTTTCAGGATTAAAGACCAGGCATATTAAGTCTCTTAATGTTAATATGTGTATTTCTTCTAAAATGTTTTATTGTCAACTTTCAGGATACTAATTGGCCTCAAATATTAGAGTTATAAACTAGACACAAAACAAAACTTCATTTTGATTTCATGGGGTCTCACGTTGACAATCTGATTGTGTTTACACAATATAGATACTCAAAATAATGTTCAGTTCATAAAACAATTGAGCTCCAGAATAATATCAATGTTAATGTTGTCTATCAGGATTTCTCAGCCTCAAACTGCCTGACTTTCACTTGGTGGTGCAACTCCTGTCAGATTTGCCATGAAATTATTGCTGTGCTTAATTGAGATTCTGATGTATTTTTGTAATCCTTAAGTGTTACTCAAGGATAAATTGTTCCACTTTGCTTAACTTTTTTAAATATTATAACATTATTTTTCTGTATCATCTTGTACTTTCTCTCACAAACTCTCTTCAGAATGAACTGCCAACAGTAATGCTGTGACATTGGCTTAAATTTATTTATTTTTCTTTGTATGGTATACTTAGTCCAATAAACAGCATTTTTTCCAATTTGCCTACCCTCCTGTGTCTAAGCTATGGTTCTTTCTCTGACTCATTTTCCATTATCAGAACACTACTACATCTTTCCATTTCCATCCCTGTCCATACTATCATTCTTCGCACATTTCTGGGCAGAACTAACACTGCCTGTGTCTTGAGCTACTCTCTCCAGACATTAATGAGCCTGTCTACCATGCTTCACAGACTGCAAGTTTAACCTTCACCAAATCTGGCTTTCCTCACTCAGAACTTAAGGCTGAAACCCTCTGAAGATTTCTGAATTTGCCACAGGTTTGTAAGAGTTATCATATTAGTTGCTTTATGAAACAATAGAACGGAACCCTGAACAAGTTTTATATTTTAGATATTGTACCTTGATCCCACCACAATAAAGAAAAAATATCTAACAATTGTGACTTCAAATCTTGCAGTAATGTATTTGTTTATTATAATTGCAAGTTTATATATTGGAACTTAATTTCTTAGAATTGAGACTTTAAATCTGATAATTCCGAATTTATCACAATTGTTGCTTTATATTTTGGAATTGTGACATTAATTCACACTATTTTTTGTTTATATGAAGATATAAAAGATTTAGAGCTCTTTTTTGCGAGCGCTACATCTTAAGCGCAGTACTATGCAATATTTTATGTGTGCAAAATCAGTGGGTATGGCGCTAAGTCTAGGCATATGTGGGTTTTGTGAAATTATGTGCGCAAGGGCTAATGGTCTGCGTCAAGTGCAATTTAATTCTGAGGTTCTCTGGTTCAATATGCCTAGACTTAGCTCCATACCCACTGACACCCACCATCTTCATCCTATTATATATTCCATTGCCTTTCAAGCATTGTTGGCATTCATAAGAAGTTGGTAGTGTAAATGGACTGTGAGCAATTCATTAGAAGAATTAAAATATGGATTAACTGTGTTCTTGTTGAAAGACAGCCATATTTAGATGACAGTGACACTCCTTAAAGCACTAATTCAATGTAGGTTCCATTAGATTATAGATAATGCAAGTATAATTGTTCCCATGTATTTTCAGAGTTTGGAGATTAACTTTATTACCACCTGCTGGTGGAATCTCCAAACTGCAAATGCAGGAACTGAGTTTAGACTTTACGCTAAAAATAGACATGGTTATCAGACGTCTTAGTGAAATTACCAAATAATATGCCAATAGTTTACACTCACAGATATCACAAGCACCTATGCCCACTTGATAGCTGGTACAAAAATAAGATGTAGCACACGGTTGTTGCATGTAATGCTGTGCGTTGTTCTGTCATAAAAATAGAGTCTACAATTTACAATTGGAAATTGTGAGACAAAAACTCAGAATTAAATTTTGTTTTTTATTTTTTTATTCTGAGGCAGAATCTAGCTTCCATAATCAGAGCACAGTAGAGCTAGATGTAAAATTCTAGTCATTTTCTCCATAGAGACAATAACATACTGACAGCTAGAATGCCAAGGATCTGCAAAGCTGTCATTGTTGCGCGTGAAGGATTTTTTGATGAGAAATCTTTGAAGTAATTTAAGAAGTTCTGAATAAAAAAAAAAAATCATAATAGTTATTTATCATGTTATTAACGTCCTGATTATTCATTGTGATCAGTTGAATGTCACTTTGGTGAATAAAAGTACCAATTTCTTTCCATAAGAGCAAAATCTGTACATTATTCCAAACTTTTGGCCGCCAGTGTATATATATATATATATATATATATATATATATATATATATATATATATATATATATATATATATATATACAGTGAGGAAAATAAGTATTTGAACACCCTGCTATTTTGCAAGTTCTCCCACTTAGAAATCATGGAGGGGTCTGAAATTGTCATCGTAGGTGCATGTCCACTGTGAGAGACATAATCTAAAAAAGAAAATCCAGAAATCACAATGTATGATTTTTTAAATATTTATTGGTATGATACAGCTGCAAATAAGTATTTGAACACCTGAGAAAATCAATGTTAATATTGCAATTACAGAGGTGAAACGTTTCCTGTATGTTCCTGGTGTGTTTTTCACCAGGTTTGCACACACTGCAGGAGGGATTTTGGCCCACTCCTCCACACAGATCTTCTCTAGATCAGTCAGGTTTCTGGGCTGTCGCTGAGAAACACGGAGTTTGAGCTCCCTCCAAAGATTCTCTATTGGGTTTAGGTCTGGAGACTGGCTAGGCCACGCCAGAACCTTGATATGCTTCTTACAGAGCCACTCCTTGGTTATCCTGGCTGTGTGCTTCGGGTCATTGTCATGTTGGAAGACCCAGCCTCGACCCATCTTCAATGCTCTAACTGAGGGAAAGAGGTTGTTCCCCAAAATCTCACAATACATGGCCCGGTCATCCTCTCCTTAATACAGTGCAGTCAGCCCTGTCCCATGTGCAGAAAAACACCCCCAAAGCATGATGCTACCACCCCCATGCTTCACAGTAGGGATGGTGTTCTTGGGATGGTACTCATCATTCTTGTTCCTCCAAACACGGTTAGTGGAATTATGACCAAAAAGTTCTATTTTGGTCTCATCTGACCACATGACTTTCTCCCATGACTCCTCTGGATCATCCAAATGGTCATTGGCAAACTTAAGACGGGCCTTGACATGTGCTGGTTTACGCAGGGGAACCTTCCGTGCCATGCATGATTTCAAACCATGGCGTCTTGGTGTAATACCAACAGTAACCTTGGAAGCGGTGGTCCCAGCTCTTTTCAGGTCATTGACCAGCTCCTCCCATGTAGTTCTGGGCTGATTTCTCACCTTTCTTAGGATCATTGAGACCCCACGAGGTGAGATCTTGCATGGAGCCCCAGTCTGAGGGAGATTGACAGTCATGTTTAGCTTCTTCCATTTTCTAATGATTGCTCCAACAGTGGAACTTTTTTCACAAAGCTGATTGGCAATTTCCCGTAGCCCTTTCCAGCCTTGTGGAGGTGTACAATTTTGTCTCTAGTGTCTTTGGACAGCTCTTTGGTCTTGGTCATGTTAGTAGTTGGATTCTTACTGATTGTATGGGGTGGACAGGTGTCTTTATGCAGCTAACAACCTCAAACAGGTGCATCTAATTTAGGATAATAAATGGAGTGGAGGTGGACATTTTAAAGGCAGACTAACAGGTCTTTGAGGGTCAGAATTCTAGCTGATAGACAGGTGTTCAAATACTTATTTGCAGCTGTATCATACAAATAAATCGTTAAAAAATCATGCATTGTGATTTCTGGATTTTTTTTTAGATTATGTCTCTCACAGTGGACATGCACCTACGATGACAATTTCAGACCCCTCCATGATTTCCAAGTGGGAGAACTTGCAAAATAGCAGGGTGTTCAAATACTTATTTTCCACACTGTATATATATATATATATATATATATATATATATATAATAAAATGTCATTGCCAAATTCCTGGTGAAGAACTACACTACCCATAATTCTGAAGAGTGATCCACCAATCACAGAACGCACTGTTATAATGGAAATCACTAAAAGAGTGACAGCAGTGATGGTCCACTCCTATAAAGCACTGTGAGTAACATTACTGAATCAGTCTCCCTACACTCTCAAATAACTTTCGTATTTGTACATATTTTAATATTTTGCAATAAATATAATGCATTTTATTAATCAGTATTTTTATATTGTAATATTGTTTATTATTAGATTACGCCATTCACAATGCTTCATGTGATGAGTAGTAAATTCACCCATAAAATAATTTAAGTACACATTCTCTTACTTTTGTATTTTCCAAATTTTCAAATACTTTTAATGCTTTGAATAAAATGTTGTAATGTTGTAATTCATCTCAGAGAAATCTATATATTACAATGTTATTATTATTATTATTATTAATTCTATCTCTAAGGAGAAAATGTATGGGGAAAATACTTACAGAACCAAGATAGCTGAAACAGTGTGCAGTTACCACTGTGCTGTATTCTATGATTACATTTAAACCTTTATTTAACCAGGAGAAAAACCTCACTGAGATTAAAATCTCTTTTACAGGAGTGTCCTGGCCAAGATAGGTGGCCCAATTATTCAAACACATATACACACATATAACAATAAAACAATACAACACACAATAAAGTAGGATTAATAGTACAACCTCAGAAGCTGAAATTGCTGAAAGGCACCAAATGATTCAGCCTCAATGTCATCTGTAGAGAGTTCCATTCTGAAGGTGCAGCATAGTTAAAAGCAGTTTTGCCTATATTAGTTCTGACTCGAGGTACATGCAGAGCGCAATGAATAGTTACCTAATACTTTTTTCTTAAGCATACAACAAAGATAAGACGGTAAGACCCCCAAAATTGCTTTATATATCAATAAGTACCAGTGCATTTTCCTTCGTACAGCAAGAGAAGACAAACAAACTCTATTATAAAATGCACAATGATGTGTAGAAAATGTGCAATTCGTGATACATGTTTTATAAAGTCCCAGTGGGCATGCTGAGATTAACAGTTTCATAGTGTCTGTGTCTCAAAACGTAAGTGAGCTGACTCACCATCTACTGCCTGCATCAGAAACTTTCTATTTGAACAACATACTTAATCAAAAGTAAAACTAGCAAGAAACTAATCTGAAACATAATTCATAGGCACCAAGTTCATAAGCAGGCACTCAAATGTGTCATGTGAATGAGCACTCCTCATAATGACCACACAAAAGACTGTTAACAGTTGATCCTGACATTATCCTGTAGCTAAGCAAACAAATCGATACTATAATGGGCACAAAAAACATGTAACAAAATCTTGGGTGTAATTTTGCATTTTAAATGGTAAAATGTATAATTTAACACTGCTGTTAACACTCAACATTAGATTACTCGAGGCAGAAAGCTTGTAATATGTGAACTGTAAAAGACTTCTATCAGCTACATGACTTCAGTATCAGACACTGAGCACACACCTTCATGACATTCATTATGAAGACATTATGTCATTCTAGTAAGATATTAATCTACGAGTCTTCCAAGAATGAAAGCTGCACAGCATCCTCTCTTCATTTACATATATCATTCATGCCCCAAATGGCTAGTTAACAATATTCTTCAGAAATGAATAAAGGATAACTGTGTGTAAACATTTGATGTAGAGATATAAAACAAGATTTATTAGCATTTATTATTTTATTACATTAATATACAGTGGCCCCAAAAAGGGGAGTGGCAGCTGAAAGAATAATGCTAGAGCTTTTTTTTTCCTTCTAAGAATTCAATACATTTTGTGTTAAATTTTCATCACATCAACCTTGAATATGTTTCAATCACGTTTGACATCAAAAAGACCCCAAATACGCTTTGTCTTTACTTTTAATACTATTATACTATTATAATACTGCTATCAAACCTAACAATCAACGTTTTGTGAAACGTTTTGCTTATATTGCAATTGCAAACCTGCAATTGTTACCTTAAGGAGCTATTTTTTAATTAATTAATTAAAAAAATGTAATACAATTAATTTTGTTTGTGTAACCTAAAATATTCAGGTTGATTTAGTGATGTTAAATACTATTTTTGACTTGACAAAACCAGTTTATTAATACATTAACATAAGTTTTATTGGTTAGATCAAGCAGAAATAGTTCCCCTTCTGTCACTCACTCGACGTTGTGTCGAACAGAATTTGCATGTCCCGCCCCCGGATATGGGTATAAAAGGCGGGGATCTTGCATCTGTTCAGTCAGATTCTTTCTTTGGAGCCGAGCAGTTGTGTGTTCAGTGAGCTGAAAAACTCACTACTGTTCCACTTACCTCTAAGAGAGATTTGCTGTTGGATCTACGGCGCATTGATGCCCTTCTGCCTTTGCATTGTTCCTGGATGCGGCAGATATGTCTCTGCTTCTGACGGTCATAGGCGCTGCCTCTTGTGTCTGGGTCGCGATCACACCAAGGCAGCGTTTGTGGATGGCTCATGTACTCATTGCGAGAACTTGACCATGCCATCGTTGCGGCTGCGGCTTTCCTTCTTCAAAGGGAACGCCACTCCAGCCGCCCCCCCGCGTTGTTCCTTCTTCCCATGGGATTGACGACGACCAGGCTGTCGATGGAGGTGATTTGGGGGGTTCATCGGGCGCGGTTTCTGATGATTATGGATGATGACGTCGGACGTTGCATCGGAGAGCGTCGGTGCGTCTGACGTGGAGGACTCAGCTGGGCTGCCACCCTTGGGTTTGCCCTCCCAGTTTGAGGATGATGCCCTCCCTCCTCCCTTCAACCCTCACAGCTCACAGATTAGTTCCTCGGGTCAGGGCGCCGCTCAAAGCCATGTTCCTTTCTTCCTGGAGGTGCACTATAAGTTAACGAGGTCATGGTGGGCACCTTTTTCTGCCCATAACCGACCACCTTACTCATCCGCTCTCACTACCCTCGACGGCAGGGCGGTCCATGGGTACATGGATGTCCCCAAGTGGACAAAGCGGTTGCGGTGCACCTGTGTCCGCAAATCGCAACCACTTGGTGGGACCACACTGCACTCCCCTCCAAGGCCTGTAGGACGACATCGTTGCTGACAGCGAAAGCCTACAGGGCCTCCGGACAGGCCGCCTCCGCCCTGCATACCATGGCCCATCTGCAAGTTCACCAGGCCAAAGCACTAAAAGATCTGCACGTGGGTAGTCCTGATCCTGATGTGGTCCAGGAACATCATTTATGGCTGAACTTGGTCTAGATGTGGGAAACTGACAAAGCCCGCTTTCTCAACGCAGCACGGTCTATTCAGCGACACAGGAGAAGCACGCCTGCCACCGAAAAACAGACAGAGGCCATCCGACACATCTTACCTCAGTGCCGGACTACATCCAGCCGAGCCCCGTCTGCTCGCTGAGGGCGTACCCCTGCGGCAGCAATAAAGCAGCAGGTAGCTCAACCAGGGCCCAGCTCTCAGCCCTAGCATAGAGCTACCCACAGGAAGCGGACGCCCCCGTCACCAAACCTCTTCAATGATCCAGAAACCTCCCCAAGCATTCCTGAGATGGAGCACCCAGGAGACGAGTTGTTAGTGCAGGAGCTGGTAGCCACTCCTCCCCCCGGTGGAGGGCCGGGAGGAGAATCCTTGGTTTCCTTATTTTAATTTTCCCCACTCGGGCTGTGGTACCCACAAGAAACCTTACAGGCGTAAGTCGTACTCTGGACATAGAAACTTAACCTCCATATCCATGACTGTACAACGTTCATAACCCCGGCTGGATGGTTCTGATGAGTCCAGAGGACGCCTCACCAGGACCTCCTCCTCAGTCACTAACCCACCCCCTACCGGGTATGCGGAGCAAGGTAAGTGCTTTGAGTTTTTTCTTGGCACACATGCCTCAGGACTCAACTTTGCCTCCCGATGCAACACTACCTGCTACCTTGACAACTGGCTGATCCTAGCTCACTCTCAAGAGGCACTATGCGCTTACAGGGACCAGGTTCTCAGGCACCTCAGCCATCTGGAGCTTCAGGTCAACTGGGAAAAGAACAAGCTCTCCCCTGTTCAGAGCATCTCTTTTCTTGGCCTGGAGTTAAACTCAGTCTCAATGATTGCGTGCCTTACAAACGAGCGTGCACAGTCAGTGCTGAACTGCCTCTCATCGTTCAAAGTAGGCACTGCGGTCCCTCTAAAACCAGAGGCTCCTGGGGCATATGGCATCCTCAGCCATGGTAGCGCCGCTAAGGTTGATGCACATGAGACTGCTTCAGCGCTGGCTCCAGACACGGTGCCGTGGCACATATCGTGTGATATTCACCCCCCTCTGCCAACAGTTATTCAACCCTTGGACAGACCTCTGTTTCTGCAGACAGGAGTCCCCCTGCAGCAGGTGTTCAGATGCATCATGGTAAACACAGATGCCTCCAAACAGGGTTATGGTGCCGTGTGCAACGGGCATGCAGCCGCCGGTTCCTGGTCAGGCCCGCGATTACATTGGCACATCAGCTGCCTACAGTTGCTGGCTGTATTTCTTGCCCTGAGAAGGTTTCTCCTGCTGGTCCAAGGCAAGCTTGTCTTGATCCATTCAGACAGCACCATGTCGCTAGCGTACATAAATCGCCATGGCGGCATACGCTCTCGTCACATGTCACAACTCGCCCGCCATCTCCTCCTTTGGAGTAAGCCGACTGAGGTCGCTGCATCCCACTCAGCAGCCTCAACACGACAATTGACGCGCTGTTGCGACAGGCACCGCTCAATGGGGAGTGTAGGCTAGCCTAGAGATCCAAGCCTAGACCTCTGGTACCTCCACATCTGGCCTCTGGACGGGATACGGAAGATCTGAGTGGTCTACCACGAAGCACGAGGTGATCATCAGGTTTCTAAGAGGCGCCCGTAGGTTGAATCCTCCCAGGCCATGCTTGTTCCCCTTGTGGGATCTCTCCGTGGTCCTTACGGGCCTTCAGAGAACCCCATTCGAGCCGCTAGAATCAGTCCAGCTAAGTGCCCTCTCCCAGAAGACGGTCCTCCTGAGTGCGCTCACTTCCATCAAGAGAGTTAGTGACCTGCAAGCGTTCTCTGTCAGCGACACTTGCCTGGAGTTCGGTTCGGCAGATGCTCATGTCATCCTAGGACCTCAACCCGGCTATGTGCCCAAGGTTCCTATGACCCCTTTCAGGGACCAGGTAGTGAACCTGCAAGCGCTATCCTGGGAGGAGGCAGACCCAGTCTTATCGTTGCTGTGTCCGGTACGTGCTTTGCATACCTATTTTGACCACACACAGAGCTTTAGACTCTCTGAGCAGCTCTTTGTTTGCTTTGGCCGTCAGCAGAAAGGGAATGCTATCTTCAAACAGAGGCTTGCCCACTGGGTAGTTGACACCATCACTTTGGCCTATCAGACCCAGGCCATGCCCGTCCCTTTGCGGGTTCGAGCACACACTATAAGGAGTGTGGCATCCTCGTGGGCACTCGCCAACGGCACCTCTCAAGCAGACATCTGTAGAGCAGCGGGCTGTGCAACACCCAATACCTTTGTGAGATTCTAAAATCTCTGGGTTGTTTCGGTATACCGGAATGGGTTGCGCTAGCGCCTTTCACCTCCACTGAGGCAATGGTGTCGCCAAACAGCCCAACCTGGGAGATGGGGGCATCAAGGAAACGCACCTTATCAGCCTCTCGCGACTCGACCAGGTTGAGCCTCCACATAACACTGAATTAAGTGTTCATCTGTAAAACCCCCTGAGATTAATTAAAGGGGAAGTTACTTGCAAAGGTGTTCCACAAGTACATTTTTCAGTGATGTGAGGTACTGAAGCATATAAACTAATCAAATCACAGTATGAAAGGACTTTATTTGAGCAAAACCTAATTTGAAAATATATTATTGGGTGACAACTTTACTCATTGTGATCATAAAAAGACCTTTGAAGGAAATATACAATTTCTTACCCAGAACTGGGTGAAATATTATAATCAGTAGCTTTTTTTTCTTTCTTGGTGTCATTCTGCCATGTTTCCAGATATGAGGTTTTATTAATACAATGTTGCTTTTAAATTAGTTAATTATGTACACACTGTATGTACTTCTTAAATGTATTATTATTTGATGTTGCATTGCAGGCAGTGAGAAGGTGCGTTCTGTGCTGTTGACTACAGAGAATGGACTATATCCTGCAGTGACTGCACAATTTTCAGATGCTCTGGTAAGTCTCATAAAGGCCATTTACTTCTTTCCAAAGAACAGTAGAACTCCTCAATTTCCAACCTTTCAATATCAGTGTAGTCATTTCTGGTGTCCTAATACCTGAAATCATATTATCAGCGCCTATTATGTTAATATGTATAGGAGAAATATCTGGATTCTATAAGTGGTTGGGTTTATAATGCGATAATAAATGTTTCATATGTACCTCAGGATGCAAAATTTTTCCAATGCATTACAAATGACATAGAAGGATGCTAATGGATTTGGTTGCATCTGAACAATGTGTCCAACTATTTCCTGTCCCATTAATCTACCATAATTATAACTTCAGTGGACTGTTAAAATTATTAGTGAAATGTTATTTGTGTATCTGCACTATACGCTCAATATGATTCCTCCCTAAACAACGGTATAGTACTAGAAATGTATTAAATGCATTTTCAAAACCAGAAATAAGAAACCATCCATCATTTTACTGTTCATTTCTGTTAATGCTTAACAAATTAGTAATTTATCTACATTTCAATATGGATATGAAACTACAGGAATCAACATTTCAAGACATTATTAACTATTTGAATGCACATTATTGATCTGCCCCTTAAACTCTGCAGGACCAGGAGTGTGTAAAAGTTAACACTTAACACATATAATTTCCAGGTTACATATATTTTGCATATATTAATGTATTTTGCATATAAGATACATAAAAAAAACAAAAAACAAGATAAGACCTGAAAACCTCTGCATCACTAATGAGTGCAACCGTGTGATAATGGTTTAGAATTTTAAATATGAATACAAAATATTTTTAAATACATTAGTACTAAAATACCAAGTTATATATCAAATAAAAGCTCATATTCTCATGGAAGTGATTATTAAGTATTATGATTAAGTAAATGATTATCAAAAGAATTACAAAGTGATATATGATCTCTGTAAGATAACAAAGACAAACGTTTCATGTTTGCTCCGATCACTGCTTTTGTAAGCCCAAAGTAGCCACAAACTCTATATTAATGAATACTGTAACTTAGGCTGTTTTATTCAAACTGAGCCATTTTCTACTTGTCTGTGAGCTTGCTTGGGAAAATAATAAAATTGTATGTCTCAGATGTCTAGAACAAAAGTCCTCTACAAAATGCATGATACATTTTTTTGTAAAAACAAATCTGCAAATATGTTCTCAGTGATTGATGATGAAATATTATATATCACCACAAAGAGTCTGATCTCTGCTTTCAGACTATACCTTGATTAACCATTTAGTCCTCTCAGAGGCCTAGATATTCAACAACACAGTGGGAAATGTGTGTGGGATCACAAAATAGACTGAATGCCTATTGTAGGATATTTGGTACTGATGAATTAGACTGAAACCATTAAAAGGCCCAAATTATCACACCATTATATTTAAGGGTATTTGGTATGCTGAATTTAGAAGGGAACCGTTAAAGTGCCCTCATTCTCACACCATTATATGTAAGGGAATTTAGGGTCTCGATATATGTGAGCTATGAACTAAATTAAACTGTTGTGATTCTACATTACTATATAAGGCAATTTATAATGGAATCAGTTGCATTTGACAACCATTATAAATTAGATAAATGACAAATAACTAGATTATTTGTCTGAATAAAATTCTCCACCATTAAATTCGCAATACAACATCTTGTTGTATCCGCTCACAATTTCTACCGTAAGGAATTAGCTTTAATAAGTGAATTATGATTGATTCACTTAATTGGAGTGATATTATTCTCATGGCTTATTGAAAATAATATCACACGTATTTAAGTACAAAATCTTCTAGAAATAGGGATGAGATTATTTATCAAAATATGCCACAGTCAAATCATCTTTGAACACAGACAAACTTTATTGCTATTCTAAACATAAATCTAATCTAACACATATATATACATGAGACAGGTTGGTGAGAAGAGTGACAGAATGTGAAATAAATGATCAATTCAGTGAAAATTAAATGTATGTAGTCTGCTGACAATGCTTTAAGAACCATTTAACCTAATTTGAGTCTACATCAATTTGCTATCAAATTACCCAAAGTATTTAAGTAATACACCAGCACTTTGAGCACAATATTGGGGATGTATATGTGTGTCGTGGTGTTTCTTTGCGTTGCATGATTCTTTGCTCTTGGTTGAAAGTTTGTTCCGTCAATGTTTTAGACCTCTGTAAGATCGGATAGTTATTGTCTGTATGAATGATGAGGTTGGCTTTGAATTGAGGCCTTCTCTGAACCGTAGAGATTGAGAGGCTTCTTCGGGACTTCGAGTCCCGAGCTTCCTTGGATCTCACATGGCATGGATCTGGTTCCGAAGAGATCCAGAGCTGAGAGTGCAGAAGGGAAGAGTCAGAGCAGAGAGAATGTTCTTCCTGTTTGGAAACATTTTAACTGAAATTGGCCGCATCCCCAAAGGTGTCCTGCGCCAATCAGAAGTGACTTTTCAGAGTCACATGATCAACTGGGCTGTCCTTTGTTTCAGATTCTTTTACAAAATTCATGCTCAAAATAGTGCATGTTTAATCATTAACTTTATATTTTGCAAATGGTACAAGAGGCATGACATTCGTTGTCATCAGCTTTCTCTATGTAACCAAGCAAACCTAAACATGACATTCTTTCATGGATATTATAAATTTAGGTAAGAAAACATTAAAATCCCTGGTTGCAAATCATACAGGTTAATACAAACATTACAAACATTTTAAAGAGTTATATAAATCTATAATCATTAATTTGTCAGTTATACAAGTTACCACAGTTCAAAACAATTGTAGGAATTACCTAGCAAGACTAGGTATTGTATAAATCATGGATTTAAATACATTTCGTACATTTTAGAAGGTTAAATTGGTAAAGTACTATGACTTTGTGTAGAATGTTCCTGGATTAAGATGAAATGTGTTAGTATACGAGTCGTGCAGATATGATGGTCTTTTGGAAACCTTTCAAAAAAAGTCTGCTTTAACTTTGCTTTGACTTATGTGTTTAGAATGTCTTGACCCTTTTATTGTCCAAAGACAGGCCTTTGGTAGGATTGTTGATGCTTGGTCTGTTAATTTATTATGTGGAAGAATTGCAGGAATAACCTGTTGATACTCACCCCCTTTTTGAGCACAAACCATGAAAATGACATACCTGAATTTAAATGGTTGTATTTACTGGACCCTTTAGAGTATGGACATAGTTGTAGTACCTTTTGAAAGAAGACAAGTTGGGCTTTATTTCCCACATTTCAGAATTAATATATGTTGTTAATGTTGTTAATGTTGTTTATATGTTGTTTAAAGTTAGAGAAGCTGAAGTTTATAGTAATGGAAATATTTTGTGCTGAACGTGTTTTTATAATCTACAAAAACAGTAATAAAAGTGCCAAGACAACCCAGAAATACAATATTCTGAAAGCCACATTTCTAAAGAAGATATGTTTCAAATTTGAAGATGACCTAACAAAAAATTAGGATCCTGCTAGCTTTTCTCTGAAAATCGCTGGAAGCGTACAGAGTCAAATTAAGGCTCCACCTTTCAAGAAGACACAAAATCTGACTGGACTTCCTGGCTATTATGAATAAAACTATGCCACATTTCTAAAAATAGACTTTGGAGACAGGCTTGTTTTGTTTACAAGACTCTAATATATAAAATAATATACAGTTTTACAACATGAATGCTGCTCAGATTGCATAGCTTGTTGAAGAACGATGACAAAGGGTAATTCTTGCATGTAAACAATGGAGAATATATCAATATTTCTCAGATGTATCACTTTTATGGACAAAAAGTGCTATTGGATGTTTTTCAATGAACGCTTGACATGGACAATTGACCCAAGTGTGGCAAACTGGATTCATTCTCTTGATCACGCTTTCATAACAAAGGTATGTTGATATTGCATGTTTTCATTTGTACTCCTGGTACAAATAACAAAATTGCTGTTTCTGGAGCATTGCTATCTTGAAACAGAGATTGGTTATCAATGTTGAACCATTAGACCATTGAAAAGATGTATAATTTATTAACATTAATTACATTTATAGACAGTAAATTATAAATTAAATGCAAACAGAGTGACGTCACTCCCGAGTTCGAACGATTGTATATCAACAGGTTAACATGGTTGAGTTTTTCATAGATTCAAATCATGTTGTTTCAATTCTTCTGCAAGTATAATACTACATATATCCCCCTTTCGATTGAAGATGTTTGAAATGGAAGCAAACCTCTGCAATCGCTGGAAAACAAGCAGAAGAAGACAAACACAAACAACAACAAGACAACACCTCCATCAAAGCTAAAGCACTGGTGCAGAATAATTAATTATTCAGTAAGTGTTTTAGCATTCAGGATTCTTGGGATGTTTCGGTACTCTTGGACTCTTCTACGATTGTTTGTGTTTTAGAGTCATACTTAATTATCTTAAGTGGTTCAGAAACCCGTAAAGGGTAATTTGGTTTTTATTGGGGTAAATCATTGTGAAAATGAGTGATCGTTTGTAAAATGAATTAGATTAGAGTCGGTTCCATTGAATTCCTTCCACCTTGTTTCTGTTGCGATTCAGAACCAAAGGTGAAGGAGTACCCATTTAAAACCAGGAGGATTGAGTTTCGTTTGACACTCTTCACTCAGGAAGTACTGAAGGCTAAGTCATAACATTGAGGCTTGCCTTCTTTTGGAAATTGTTCCCTATGGCTCAGTTGTGTAGTATAACGCGTTGGGATGGTTGGGATGGTTTCTTTGTCCACAATATCATGGCATATCATGGATAAAAGTCTTATTCGCATGAGGCTTTCTGAATGGTCAATGAATTCATGGTGGCTCGTGAACGAAAATGAGTCAATCCTGATATAATGCCATTGACTTTCTTGCTAGCTAAATGGATTAGCTTTAACATTTTGCCTATTTGAGTGTGTCCTATTTTAATGTGTAGGTTACATAAAAATTTTGAGTGGTTAATGTGACCTTATATGGACTTAGTGTAGCTAGGGTTTCTGAGTACCTTAAAGTAATGTCGGGTGCCTTGTCTATGAGGAAAACAGTTTGCTATTTCCCTAAGTGTTTGGGTCTGTTAAAGGACTGCTGTAAACTGTGTCAGACTATGTCAACCTGTGTCAGACTGGTCTGTCGACTTGGTTTCAGTGGACCCATTTGAAGATTGGCGCTTTTTGTCTTGGCTAATCTGGATCCTTTAGGTGACTGGGTGCTGATGAAGCCACAGTTCATTGAAGTCTTTCGCACAGTTCTTGAGGTATGTATATAACTTGACATGAGCTGTTGTATGACTGAGTTTCTGTCATGTTGATTTAGGACGTGGTTGAGGCTAATGGCTGAGTTTTCAGTCCATAAGCCGGTGCTGTGTCAGCCACAGCTGTGCCTGGCGCCTGTATTCCTGTCGTTTAGGGTGACAGGAGGAGTATGAAATGTCAAGTCAAGTCAAGTCAAGTGGTTTTTATTGTCGTTTCAACCATATACAGTTAGTACAGTACACAGCAAAATGAGACAACGTTCCTCCAGGACCATGGTGCTACATAAAAACAACAAAGGACCAACATAGGACCACATGAGACTACACAACGAAATAAAATACCTATATAAACTACCTATATAAAGTGCACGTGCAAACATGTGCAAAAAGTACAGGACAGTACAACAAATTACTGACAATGAACAGGACAATAGACAGTGCAGCGCCGACCAGTACTCAGTAGTGCAAAAAGATGACAGTTTCTAAAATGTAAACATAACATACTATGAGATAATGTTCTATGCACATAGCAGTTATTGAGGTAGCAGACAGTTATAAAGTGACAGTAATTAAAGTGCAACTCAGGACACGTGTGTGTCAAACCAGTCTCTGAGTATTGAGGAGTCTGATGGCTTGGGGAAGAAGTTGTTACACAGTCTGGCCGTGAGGGCCCGAATGCTTCGGTACCTCTTGCCAGACGGGAGGAGGGTAAAGAGTTTGTGTGAGGGGTGTGTGGGGTCGCCCACAATGCTGGTTGCTTTGTGGATACAGTGTTTTTTGTAAATGTCTTTGATGGAGGGAAGAGAGACCCCAATGATCTTCTCAGCTGTCCTCACTATCCTCTGCAGGGCTTTGCGGTCCGAAACGGTGCAAGTCCCAAACCAGGCAGTGATGCAGCTGCTCAGGATGCTCTCAATAGTCCCTCTATAGAATGTAGTGAGGATGGGGGTTGGGAGATGTGCTTTCCTCAGCCTTCGAAGAAAGTAGAGACGCTGCTGGGCTTTCTTGGTGATAGAGCTGGTGTTGAGGGACCAGGTGAGGTTCTCCGCCAGGTGAACACCAAGAAATTTGGTGCTCTTGACAATCTCCACAGAGGAGCCGTCGATGTTCAGCGGAGTGTGTTCACCTTGTCTCTCCTAAAGTCAACAACCATCTCTTTTGTTTTGTCGACATTCAGGGACAGGTTGTTGGCTCTACACCAGTTCGTCAGCCGCTGCACCTCCTCTCTGTATGCTGACTCGTTGTTCTTGCTGATGAGACCCACCACGGTCGTGTCATCGGCGTAACTTGATGATGTGATTCGAGCTGTGCATTGCTGCACAGTCGTGAGTCAGCAGAGTGAACAGCAGTGGACTGAGCACACAGCCCTGGGGGCCCCAGTGCTCAGTGTGGTGGTGGTGGAGATGCTGTTCCCGATCCGGACTGACTGAGGTCTCCCAGTCAGGAAGTCCAGGATCCAGTTGCAGAGGGAGGTGTCCAGGCCCAGCAGGTTCAGCTTTCCAATCAGGTGCTGGGGAATGATTGTGTTGAATGCTGAGCTGAAATCTATGAACAGCATTCGAACGTATGAGTCCTTATTGTCTAGGTGGGTGAGGGCCAGATGGAGGGTTGTGGTGATGGCATCGTCCGCTGAACAGTTTGAACGATACGCAAACTGCAGTGGGTCTAGTGAGGGGGGCAGCTGGGTCTTAATCTGCCTCATGACGAGCCTCTCGAAGCACTTCATGATGATGGGTGTAAGTGCGACGGGACGGTAGTCGCTGAGGCAGGACACTGAAGACTTCTTTGGCATGGGGATGATGGTGGTGGCCTTGAAGCACGTTGGAACAACGGCGCTGCTCAGAGAGATGTTGAAGATGTCGGTAAGAACATCTGCTAGCTGGTCTGCACATCCTCTGAGCACTCTGCCAGGAATGTTGTCTGGTCCAGCAGCCTTCCGCGGGTTGACTCTACGTAGAGTTTTCCTCACATCTGCCGTGGTAAGACAGAGCACCTGGTCGCTGGGAGGAGGGGTGGACTTCCTCGCCATCACGCCGTTCTGCACTTCAAACCGAGCGTAGAAGTCGCTCAGCGATCTGGAAGGGAGGCATCTTTGTCACAGGCAACTGATGTTGTCCTGTAGTTGGTGATGGCCTGGATGCCCTGCCACATGCGCCGCGGTCACCGCTGTCCTGGAAGTGACTGTGGATTCTCTGGGCGCAGCGCGCTTTGCCTCTCTGATTGCCCGTGACAGTTTGGCCCTAGCTGTTCTTAGGGCTGCCTTATCGCCTGCTCTGAAGGCGGAGTCTCGACCTCAGCAGCGCGCGACCTCCGCAGTCATCCACGGCTTCTGGTTGGAGCGTGTGGTGATGGTCTTGGAGAAAGTGACATCATCAATGCACTTGCTGATGTAGCTGGTCACTGATGCTGTGTATTCCTCCAAGTTGGTAGAATCGCCATATGTTGCAGCCTCCCTGAACATGTGCCAGTCAGTACACTCAAAACAGTCCTGAAGAGCAGAGATGGCTCCTGCTGGCCAGGTTTTCACCTGCTTCTGAAGCGGTTTTGTGCGCCTGACTAGCCGGTCTGTATGCTGGAATTAACATAACAGAGATGTGGTCTGAGTAGCCGAGGTGGGGCGGGCTCCGCCCGCACGCCTGGGATGTTTGTGTAAACAAGATCAAGCTGCTCAGCCCTCTCGTTGCAAAGTCCACATACTGATGGAATTTAGGGAGCACTGTCTTGAGATTTGCATGGTTGAAATCTCCGGCGACAATAAACAGTCCGGCCGGGTGAGCTGCTCTGCAGTTCGCTCATAGCCCCATACAGTTCACAGAGCTTCCTTAGCGTTAGCTTGGGGAATGTAAACTCCGGTTATGCAAACAGTGGTGAATTCCCGTGGTAGATAAAAAGGTCTGCATCTAACAGTCACAAGCTCCAACAGCTGATGAACAGTAACTAGAGACTAACATAGAGTTCTTGCACCATTCGCGTTGATGTAAACACACAAGCCACCACCGCGAAGTCTTACCGCAGAGAGCTGTATTTCTGTCGGCACTAAACGAGGCGAGCCCGCTCTAGCTGAATGGCGGCATCCGAACTCTGTCGCTGAGCCACGCCTCGCGGAAAACAAAGACGCAGCAGTCTCTAAACTCACGCCATGTGAGCCTGCTGGAGTCGGATATAGTCCAGTTTATTGTCCAGGGAGCAAACATTTGAGAGCAGGATAGACGGGAGAGCCGGCCGGCTAGGGTTTGTTTTAGCCTAGCATGGACCCCCGCCTCTTTCCGCCTCGCTCGCGCACACCGCTTACGACGCCCTCTCCCCGCCACCGGCATCAGGCGACGCCGAGGGCTGGAGGCCTGGTCTCCGCAGCAAGCCGAGTACACGTAGCGCCTCCTGCAGGTCATCATGCAGCTTGGTTTTTGCATGATTCTTATATTTGAGTAGTGTCTGGCGATGGTAGACACGAACACTGGTTGCTCCGATGTCCATGTGTTGCAAAAGTCGGGCTTTTTTAACAAAAATAGCACCGTTGTGGATCCGGAGTGGCCGCTGCGTCTTTATGGCCTTGTGTGGATTCTGCTTGAAGTATGCTGTGAGTAGCTTCAGCAGTTCTGGTGAGTTTTCTGCAGGTGGCTTAGTGAGCAGGCTTTGTTCTGTGTTCATGTGCAGGCTCAGTTCTATGTCTGTCTGCACGGTGTTGCAATGGCTTTTGTCGTCGGTTGCCTTTAAGTTTCCATCTGGGTTCCCATGTCGTCCTTTCTTTTGGACTGCTTGAGGGACTTGGTCTGTTCCACGGTTTCTCCCAGTGGTTGGACATGCATATGGGTCTGGCACTGATGTGGGGGTCACACTCTTGAACACCATGTGTTTTACTTCACTCTATGCTGAATAACCTGGCTTTGTGGTGATGCCACATATTTTCTGATGCCAGCCCTTGGTCTTGAGAGGTAAGACTTGCGACTGACAATGCCTTGTGGGCCTTTCTTGAGGCCATTCTTTGTTTCACATAAGCCTTGTGTGCTAAGTCACACAGTTGTTGAGCTGTCATCGTACGAGTACAGGCCGTGAATCCTAGATGATATCTCACCATAGGATGCAGGTTTCAGAGGAAGATGGTTTTGAAGTTGAAGTCTTCTTCCATCTCAGGTTCAATCCAAGACTGGAAGTAGTCTTGATGTAGTTTACGGTAGTAGGCTTGTATGGTTTCTTTTCATCCCTGTTTGGTGTTCAGGGCGGTAAACAGTTCTTGTCCACACTCTGGGTCTTAAAGAGTGGTGGTGGTGTAGTGGTCTAAACCACATAACTGGTAAACTGGTAATCAGACTGGTAATCAGAAGATCGCTGGTCCGATCCCCACAGCCACCATCATTGTGTCCTTGAGCAAGGCACTTAACTCCAGGTTGCTCTGGGGGGATTGTCCCTGTAATAAGTGCACTTTAAGTCGCTTTTGATAAAATGCATAAATGTAAATGTAAATTCTTTAACCAGGGCTACCTCTCTCAGACGTTGGTAGTCAGACTTTGTGTGGTTTGATTGTCTGTCAAGAAAACATTTTACCTCATGGCTGGATGTTATCCAAAGTAGGTATAAAGTGTGTCTGTTAGTCATCTGAGGCCTCGTATTTAGGTGGAAATCTATCAATGTTCCTTGCCAGCTTGTCGAGGTCTCTAAAATCTATTCCATGTGCTGCTTCAGGGTTTGTTGGGATGTTTATCCTTTCACTGCGGTTGTAGGATGCTGCTTGGTTGACCAGGGGTGCTTCTGTGGGATGCCCCTCCATCTTAAACGGTCGCCTTAACTCGTAAGAGTGTTTCAATTCACCTCTGACCATGTTGAGCTAATCTTAGGTGAAGTCAATTTGCTGGGTCAGGGTATTAATTTCAGTTCTGGACGTGTACATACGGCCTTCCAAGGCCTTGTTTTGAGTGTTCATCCATTTCAAATCAAACATGGCCTTTTACAGTTCCGCCTTGGTGTGCTTGAGTTTCTTTTCCAGGTCCTCTTGGTCGGCTTTAGCCTGCTGCTTTCTGTGCTTGGCAGCTGTCAGGGCTTCCTAGGGCCATTTGATTTCTCTCGTTGACACTTGTTCAAGTTGTTTGGACACCTTACGTCGTTCTTGGGCTTCAGCTTCTAGCTGGTCTATGCGGCACATGGCATGTGTTAGCACCTTTTGGGTCTGTTTGAACTGCAGCTTTAGGTAATTTACTTCCTGTGTCAGATGGGTGGCATCGATCTGATTCTTCTGGCCAATGAGGTTGTGGGCCAGGTAGTTGGTGACTTTTCCCAGCATGTCACTCAATATCTCCTTCAAGTCTTTCCAGTGGGCCATGGGGTCAGTTTTCAGCCACATGCTGACACACTGTAGTGGAAGACTAGGCAGAGGGAGCTGACACAGATATACACAGGGTTAAGGGCCTAAGTGTGGGGTTAAAGCTAGATGTTGGCTTCAATATGAGGGAACACGAATGAAGGGTAGTAACGGCTAAGTGTTGCTTTCACAAATAGTGAAGTGTGTGTGGGGGGCCGGTTACCTGGTGCTTCTCTCTGCAATTTATTTCAGGATGTGGCTGCGTTTGGATACCGGAATTTGCATTGCGTTGATAAACACAAAGAAAGTAGTTGCGTTAGGTTAAGACCAGGGGGAACACACAAAATGTAGTTAATGATTTGACATTTCAAGATGACTCTTATTGATGACAAATATTTTAACCAGAATTATCTGTGGTTCAACAGGCTTTGTCTCTAGTAGGGATAGAAAAGTTAGGTGGAGACAGAGTTTCAAAATTTTAATGGAAAATAAACAAAGACTAAATGAACAAAATCCACCAATAAATACTCTTTCGTTATGCATAATTGCAATAACAGGGAACCTGATTGAGGCTTGGTGCTCGTTGATTGTGATTGTGTAACAGAATTTTATTGGAGGGTTTTTGTCAATTTAAAAATGCCACAATGGGGAAGTTTTCCTGTCTGTGTGGCCAGGAGATTGAGTCGATTATGCCTTAAGCGGGGGCTGAATGGGAGGCAGCTGTAAGTGTTCTGTAAATGTACACTGTTTCAGACTTATTATTATCAGGTAGTTCAGCTTAGATAATAAATTGATAAGTGGAAATAAAGTAAATG
Source organism: Xyrauchen texanus (assembly GCF_025860055.1). Classification (NCBI taxonomy): domain Eukaryota; kingdom Metazoa; phylum Chordata; class Actinopteri; order Cypriniformes; family Catostomidae; genus Xyrauchen; species Xyrauchen texanus. Next base: position 459,780 of record NC_068318.1, on the reverse strand, counting down.
TGAAGGAAATTTTAATCAGCTCTCCAAACTCAGCTTAAATTCACTTAAACTCAATTGCTTATTGAGAGACAGTAATTTGTGTTATGAGATAATGGAGAGGAAGATACATTTTGTAAAATACATGAGAGAGAGAAGTGTTTAAAATTTGAGAAGATAAAATGTTAAATTGCATAAAGTTTGTTCACACACAATCTGTATTCAACTGTTACAGGCTGCTGGATGCTAATCGCTAGCTTTTTATGCTAGTGTTATTGAAAGATCGCTAACTTGTTAGTTTAGCGGAGCTGTGTAATGCTATTAGCTTAGCTGTGTTATGCTAATAGCTTAGATGTACTGTGTTTACAATATGGCGTCGGCAGGTTGTGCATGTGCAGGAAGAGTCTCTTTAGGACTTCCATGAACTTTCGTCGTCATAGCAACCAACACCAGTGAATGATGATCTTGGTCAACACTAATGAAAACACAGTTTAATCGATGCATATAAACATCAGCGCATTCCACAATGCACAAATAAACAGTAATCAGTTTGCAGCATGGTAATATCACTCTAGTCCTTTTAAAGAGCACATTTTCAGCAATGCAAGTTACAGACAACTCACTTAATCGTTTGACGGAGTGCCACTTATACTTTCAACACATTCAGAGTGGCATTAATCTATATTTAAGCGGCAAGTTAACTGCGGATGTTTAAACAACTAAATTTGATCAGAGCGGATTTTGTGTCAGATTCTGGGTCTTTCACTGAAGTTAAACCAGATTTACTGCAAATATTTAGCGTTCAAACATTTACACTCCCGTTCAAAATTACACTCTGAAAATTATGCACATTACACAAGTTATTTTAAAATTTGCTCAGCGAGCAGACACAAATAAAAACAGACAGAATAAAAATATAGCAGAGGCTATTTAGGCTATTTACACTTAGTGTAAATAGCAACAAAAAACATCTTCTTTGCACTGCAAAATAGTGTTAAGATGCGTTAACTAGCATTAGTGGCAGATACTATTTGCACACCTAATTAAATACTAACATAAAGTATAGGGGCACCACTGCAGCATGTTTATTTTGTTTTATTTAGAATTCCAAGGTGAGCCTTCACAAACCCCTACCCCTAAACCTAACCCTTACCTTCCCTTACAGCAATTAACCAAGGTTTTACTTCAGTACCCATAGTGTCACCATGGTATTTTGTAGTAAAATCATAAAAATAATTTTAACATGTTTACTATATTAACACTACATTACTGTAGAAACACCATGGTTAATTGCATTAAAACTATGTCTTTTGACCTTTACTGTGACCAAATCATTGCAAGGAAATCAACCTTTGTATTCATTTTTATTTATTATTATTATAAGTATTATTAAAGTAAATCGTATCGGTTACCTAACGTAACCTCGGTTCTCTCTAGATGAGGGAACGAGTATTGCATAAGCTAGCTTACGCTACGGGAAAGATTCATCTTTTCTGAGATATTGAAGCCAAAAAATTATCCTTAATTTTTGTATCCATTGTCAACGCAGTGCGGCAGCTGCAGACCTTGAGTGGGCTATCTAGCGAGCTCATAGGTTGCTCTGCGGCAACTGCTGCAGCCTATATACGAGCTTGGGCTAACTCAGCATCCAATGAGAGGCGCCCACGCTCACTGCATCAAAGCCCGCCAAAATGGGCGTGACTAGAGTGCATATAAGCGTAGTTCGTAGGCTGGAACCCTGGTTTTCATTGACTGAAGCTGAAAAGTCGCCGTGGCGCTGAAGCACGGCCGGTTACGCAATACTCGCTCCTCATCTAGAGAGAACCGAGGTTACGTTAGGTAACCGACACGTTCTCTTACGAGAGGTTCTCTCAGATATGTAAGCTAGCTTACGCCTACGGGAACCCATTGTCAACGCCGTGCGCGCCAAGCATCCACTGTATGAGCCCCAGGGAATTAAGGGGGACCCGGGAGCCCTTATGAGTGGGGAAATAATATTTGGCCGGCAAGAATGCGGTCATTGATTGTGTAATACATAAGCACATAGTGGGAAGGGAACGACAGAGTGGCGGTGCCGGTCTGTGTGGAATGTGACCCATCAGTGCAGCTCACCAGGGGAGCTGTAGCGTATTAAACCGCTAGTAGTTTTCCCTGCAGAGCGGGCACTTCCATATTGTAAAATCTGACAAAGGTGGAGGGGGAAGTCCATCCCACTGCCACACATATGTCGTGAATGGAAATCCCGCTGGACCATGCCCACGAGGATGCCATGCCTCTAGTGGAGTGAGCCCTAATGCCCAACGGGCATGGCAGGTCTTTTGACGCAGTATGCAGCAGCAATAGCGTCCACTATCCATCTAGATAGTGTCTGTTTCGAGGCGGCGAGACCTTTGGTGCACCCTCCGAACTGAAACAAAAAGCTGCTCAGAGCGCCTGAAAGCGGCGGAGCTGCAGTATACAATCTCAGTGCTCTGACCGGGCAAAGGAGATTGGCGCCGCGTCGCTATCGGGTGCTGGCAGCGCGATAGGGAAATGACCTGTGCTCTGAAAGGAGTACCGATCACCTTGGGAACATAGCCGTGTCTAGGCTTTAAAATGACCTTGGTGTCACTTGGTCCAAACTCAAGACACGCAGCTGACAGACAGCGCGTGAAGGTCTCCCACACATTTGACTGATGACAGGGCAGTCAGAAAAACGGTTTTGAGTGAAAGGTATTTCAAATCCACGGATTGAAGTGGTTCGAAGGGGGGCTTTCATAGTTTCGAGAACTATAGAAAGATCCCAGATAGGAACCGATGGGGGCGCTGGGTTCATCCTTCTAGCTCCCCTGAGGAAGCCGGATGACCAGCTCATTTTTACCCCATGACTGGCCGTGCAGGGGTTCAGCTGAACGCCGCAACGGCCGCCACATACACTTTGAGCGTGGATGGGGATCTGCCCTTATCCAGCAGCTCTTGTAGGAATACGAGCAGCTGACGACACCCCACATGTCCACGGGTCCAGGTCTCTGTCGGTGCACCATTTTGAGAACACAGACCATTTTGACGCATAGAGTCTTCTCGTGGAAGGGGCTCTAGCATGTATGATGGTGTTTATTACTCCTTCTGGCAGAGCGACGGGTAGTCGCTGATCACCCACGCATGCAGCACCCAGCTCTGGATGGGGATGCCAGATTGTGCCACGAGCTTGAGAGAGGAGATCTGTCTCACTGGGATGGGCCACGGCGCTGTCAGTGACAGCTGCGTAAGCTCCGGAACCATGTCTGATTCTCCCAACGCCGGGCTATGAGGAGCACCGAGTGACGCCGCTTCCTGATCCTCTGCATTACCTGTGGCAATAGCGCAGACGGGAGGAAAGGCGTAAAGCGGGCGCCTGGGCCAGTCCTGGGCCAGCTGCCCTCGCTGAGAAAAATATTGGGCAGTGAGAGTTCTCTTTGGACGCAAAGAGGTCTATATCTGCTCTGCCGAATAGGTGCCATAACGCCTGGACTGTTTGAGCTGCAGGGACCATTCCCCTGGGGTAATATTGTCTCTGGACAGTCTGTCCGGCCGCCGCTCAGGTGGCCTGGCACGCGCGTCGCCCTCAGCGAGCGCAGGTGGCACTGGGACCAACTCAGTATGCGTTCGGCCAGATGGAAGAGGTTCCTGGATCTGACACCGCCCTGACGGTTTAGGTAGGATACCACAGATCTGTTGTCCGAACGGACCAGGACGTGGTGACCCTGAATGACCGGGAGAAAGCGCATGAGCGCTGCATCGACCGCTATCATTTCCAGACAATTTATGTGAAGGAGCTTTTCCTGAACTGACCATAGGCCTAAAACCGGAGAGCTCTAGCAGACCGCGCTCCAACCCGTGTTGGACGCTGCCTGTCGAGATGACTTTTCGGCGAGATACAGCTCCCATTGTCACTCCCCGCTGATACCATTCGGCCACTGTCCAGGGCTGCAGAGCTGATATACAGGTCTGAGTCACCTTGATGGGCTGGCGCCTGTGGCCCAAGCCCGGCAAGACGCTGGTGTTTAGCCAATGCTGAAGTGGGCGATGTGCAGTAAACCCAGCTGAAGTACTGCTGCGGCTGAGGCCATGTAACCTAGCACTCTCTGGAATTTCTTCAGAGGCGTGAGGCTGTTCATCTGAAAAGATGCGCTAGTCGCTGAACACGGCGGCGCTGTGTAGATAAGCTGAGCCGCCATTGCTACGGAGTCTAGTTCTATTCCAAGGAAGGAAATTGTCTGACTGGGCTGTAGTGAGCTCTTGGTCCAACTGACTGCAAGACCCAAACTGTTCAGATGGCTGAGGAGAACTGCTCTGTGAGACAGAAGCTCCATATGTGACTGTGCCATAATCAGCCACTCGTCAAATAGTTCAAAATTCGCGAAACCCTGACTCCACAGGGTGCGAAGCCGCGATCCATGCACTTCGTGGAAAGTACGGGTGCTAAGGACAGGCCGAACGGGAGGACGGTGTATTGATAAACCTGGCCGCCGAGGCTAATCTCAAGAATGGCCTGTGACGGGATTTATCTGAATCTGAAAGTATGCATCTTTCAGATCGAGAGAAATAAACCAGTCCCTCTGGCACATGCGCGAGGAGTTTCCTGATTGTAAGCATTTTGAACGGTCTTTTGCAAGCACCTTGTTCAAAACCCTGAGATCTAATATGGGTCTGAGGACGCCGCCTTTCTTGGGAACAAGAAAATAACGGCTGTAAAGCCCCGACTCAGCTCAGAGAGGGTGGCACTTCTCTATGGCCCTTTTGCACAGAAGGCTTGCTATTTCTGAACGAAGCATGCACGCTGCTTCCGTGTTCACAGTGGTTTCGAGCCAGCTCTGAAGCGAGGAGGGCGGCGATCGAACTGTAGCAAATAGCCCTGTTGTATTGTGCTTAACACCCACTTGGATATCCCTGGAATAGCTTCCCATGCTTTGAAGCGTAACGCTAGAGGGTGAATGGCCAATTCGCTCTGATTGCCGCACACAGAGCTGAACAAAATGTGTGAGCTGCTTAGTGTGTTCATGCATGATTGCTCGCAGACAGCATGAACAGGCTGTTTTGTGAGTGACTTCCGATTGGAATGAATGGGGAAAGAGTCACATCTGTTACGTGATGCGCAAGCATAGTCATGGGCACGGGACTTACACACAGAGGAATGTTTGCTGGCCGTGTAACAGAGCCGGCAGAGAATGGGCGCCACGACGTATTCGCGGGCGCATTTATTGACTCTAGCGCCGAGCTGTTCGTGAATCGCTTTATGTGAGCATGCTCTGGTGGGGACACGAGACATGCAGTGCTTGTGTGCAGAAGTGAGCACTGGATTGTGGGCACATTTTCTACACATAGGGCTGGTCGTGTGACAGAGCGGCCAGAGAATGGGCGCACGATGCATTTGTGGGCTCTTCATTGACTCTGACGCCGAGCGGTTCGTGAATCGCTTTATGAGAGCGTGCTCTGATAGGGGCACGTGATGTGTTATGCTTGTGTGTAGGGGCTAACACTGGGTTGTGGGCACATTTTCTACACATAAGACATGTTTGCTCTTTACAAGATTTATTTGGGTCGCCGTGAAAACGGCGCTTGAGTGCAGGCAAGCGGGCAGTGTCACCGCTTGTTGGCTGCTAAATTCACCACTGTAGTAGCCTGAGAGAAGGGGACTGACAGGGGCAAAGCTTTGACGGTGGTCCGCCGCGGCGGACTGAGCCGCCGCTTGTTCAACAAAGTTAGGAAGACTTCTGTTGCTCTGGTTTCAGCGCTACCTTAAATCGAGGCCCGCTGGGGCGGCGGTCTCGCGGCGGCTGTCTGAGCGCTAATCGAGGGCGCCGCCCTGTCGACGCTGAGAAGTCTGGAGATTGTTGAGCTGGGCGCTGTGAAGAGGCTTGTGCAGGAGGCTGATCACATGAGCTGCCTGCAGAGGAGCTTAGCGACGAGGCAGAAAGAGATTCATGGCTTGTGTGGCTTTTGGACCTCTGAAAACCGGTCAATGATACCACTCACCGCGGAGCCGAAGAGACCGGATGAAGAGAGCGGTGCGTTGAGGAACGTAGAGCTCTCTGCTTCTCCCATGTCGGCTAGTGTTAACCACAGATGTCTCTCGGTCACAGTCAGCGTGGCCATGCGCTTCCCTATAGCTTGGGCTGCAGCTTTGGTAGCGCGGAGGGCGAGGTCCGTAGCACTCCGTGTGTCTGCAACCGCCTCTGGATGCCTGCTTTCCTCATCCCACTCCCGCAGAAGGTCCGCTTGGAGGATCTATAGGACGGCCATAGAGTGCAGAGCAGATGCAGCTTGGCCGGGCGGCGGAATAGGCGCGCCAACACAGGCGGAAGTTGTTCTGCAGGCCTTAGACGGGAGCACTGGTTTAGACCGCCATCTCGCGGAGGGCGGGCAAAGGTGTGCTGCTACCGCGATCCTCGACCGGAGGGATGGAAGCATAGCCCTTCTCAGTGGCGCCGCCCAATCGAAGCAAGAGAGGTGGAGACGTGGGATCGGACCCTGGCCGAGAAAGGCGCTGCTCCATGATTTGGAAAGCTCGGCGTGGAGTTCCGCAGGAAGGGAGCGCCCGGTAGCGGGTGCTGAGCGGCGGCGGCTCTGTAGAAAGCAGCCGCCAAGTCTGTTGAGGTGCCTGCTCAAGGGCGGTGACCACTGAGCCCGAGGCGGTCGACGGCCTGTGTGAGGAGGCGCAGTTAGTTCCCTTCGACCCGGGCGCTGGTCCTGCTGGATTTCTGGGCCGAGGAGGAGGCGCGTGAGCCTGACCACTCTCGCTGTCCGAGCCATGATGGAACAGCCCTTATCCTCCACCTCGTCCTCCGAGATGGCAGCAGAGCAGCCGCCGGGCGGCAATTGCGCGTCCCGGTGGGCGGGAGGGTGAAGGCGATGCTCGAGGGATGGGCTCCGGCGAGGCAATCGCTTCTACCATTGTTTCCGCAGCCTTTGAGAGCGGGCGCTTTTTCTGCACGGCTGAACGGAAGGCGCGCGGCGGCTTCGGTCCTGAGCGCCGAAGTCGAGCCCGCAGGGTCGACAACGGCAGCTCCTCGCAGAGATCGCATCCGCCTTTGGCGAGGGCGAGCTCTGCATGCCCCAGTCCCAGGCAGAGAGCGCAGATGATGTGGCGGTCTCCGGTGCTGAGAGGAGCGCGGCATGAGGTGCAAGTGGAGCGAGGCATCTTAAAAATGACGCTCGTACTCTTTTGTGAAGTTCTTAAGAACTAGCTTGCTTTTAAAAAGGATACGTCGCCGGATGGCGTAGCTCGCAGGACGGCTGAAGGTGGCGAAGACGGCCGGCCTCTTCGAGCGCTGTCCACGCTTGCTTGATGCCCCTCGAACGGTGACGCGGCTTCCAGTTCAGTGATGCGAAGAGCTTCGCTGAAGAGATGAAAATCAGGGTTCCAGCCTACGAACTACGCTTATATGCACTCTAGTCACGCCCATTTTGGCGGGCTTTGATGCAGTGAGCGCGCGGACGCCTCTCATTGGATGCGAGTTCGCCCAAGCTCGTCTATAGGCTGCAGCAGTTGCCGCAGAGCAACCTATGTGCTCGCTAGATAGCCCGCTCAAGGTCTGCAGCTGCAGCACTGCGTTGACAATGGATACAAAAATTAAGGATAATTTTTTGGCTTCAATATCTCAGAAAAGATGAATCTTTCCCGTAGCGTAAGCTAGCTTACGCAATACCAGAGAACCTCTCGTAAGAGAAATTAAGAGTAGAGACAGGAAACAGGATGGACAAAAGTTAGGCATATACTCCGTTACATTGTTTGACATTAGCATGTAGCTAAGCTAACAACAAAAGAATGTTCTAATAAACAAAAATACACAGCCGACACAATTACTGGGTAAAATAGTCCTTTTAAAATACATTAAACTATTTTAGCTGTACTTTTTGGTATGGAATGAAATATGCAGATTATATTCTACATTTATCTCGCTTTGTCCACAAATCTTTGATTTATTTTATCAATGAGCTTGCACATCAATTTTAGCACTGCCTTTTCTGTTTGGCCAAAACAAGGTCTCTTTGAGTGTAACAGATTTTTTTTTCAAACCATGCATGTGTTTTTATATTGCTGAGGTGGTAAGTATCGAGACGGACAATCTTCAGATACCTTGATGTCTTATAACTTTTCCTCTAATAAGACTACTGTGGGACATTGTTGCACGATTTAATTGTTCTAGAAAATGTGCAATGCGAGAAAAAAAAATGCAATGTGTTTGTATTTGCTAGAGTGGAAACAAAAGCAAGATGGGGGCCAGATTGAATAGACAAGCTGTAACCCGAGCAAAGAGCTCAATTCATTGTGATCAGTTCCTGATTGCACTAGAATGAGAGAGAAACCTCCACAGAGTTCCAGTCCTGCTCTAGTCATTCATTATTCAGCAGGTGTGTGCTGAGCAAGAGAGAGAGAGGGCTGCAAAGACAGACAGAGAGAGAGAGAGGAGATAGACGTGCAGAGAGAACAGCACAGTGTGTGAGGGAGAGACGAGAGAGAGATCAGCAAGCTCAGTGTGAGCTGGATGCCAGTAGAAGCTTGTGCATGAAAGCGCTCAATGTCAAAGTTGCTACAGCAGTGTGTGCATCTGAGAGTGATGTACTGACGCATTTACATCATGCAGACTTCAGTACAGACTCTTCAGTTTCACAATATTGGCACAGTGACAGTTTCTATCTCCAGCCGATGAACTGATAGACAATTGATGCTGTCTGCTAGTAAGAGGTAAATCTTCAGTTTTATATTATCAGAAACATATGAATAACCTTATGATGCAGTCATATGCACTGTGAAGAGTTGACTTTCAAACAGTCTATGCATACCTGTTGTAAACATAATGATTAATTTATGTGTATATGTTTTTTCTATGATGATGGTAGTTTTAATCAACACAATGAGAATTGAAAGAGGGACTGCAGTGGTTCAGATGTGTTCAGTGTAGGTCACCTCTGCTTCTTGCATGACTGCACCTGTTATTGAGGTGAATAACAGTCACTATGTCTCGTGCAAATAAAGTTGCACATTATTTGCTTGAGAAATTTTAAAGATTAAGGTAACACTTTAAATTAATACAACACCCTTTGATAAGGGATTAAAGAGGGTTTTATGAATGATTAATATGGCATTTACAAATGTTTTATAAATTATTGATATGTGGTCATAACAACATGAATATAAATAATGTTTCATGCTATGCTTGCCAAATATTGAGCCATTTTATCTCCCATGTGATGAATTTGTTAAGGATTTACCAACGTTAGAATCCTGTACATAAAGTTCAGTATGGTTTAATGGTGACCAGGCTTTATTATATATGCTGTAAATGAGCATGAAGACCTGAAAAGTGTTTTTGCAGAGGACTTTTTTTTTTAACCTATGACCAGGTAAGTTGGGACACTCAGAGTAGCATCATACTTTTGACAGTTTGAAAAGGATAGTAACAACACAGGTGAGTCAAGACATTACAGTTATGAATGAATATATACACAAAGTGGACTGTAGCAAAATTACATAATATCTCTTTTTTAACCTCAGTATAATAGTCTATTTTTACAGCATTGTGACAAATCAAGAATATGGGAATTGTATGGTTTTCATTAATATACGTATTAGTGTATTTTATAATTTATAACATGTAAGTTAAAATGCTCACTGTTGGGGAAAATTGCATAAAAGTTGTCTTTTAAATTATTTTTGTTATAACCACATATCAATGATTTATAATGCAATTGTGAATGGCTTATTAGTCATTAATGAACACTTTTATAAACAATATTTCTATAAGTGTGTTTATAAAGTATTTATTACATTTAAATAAAAAAAAACTCACTGTTTGGCAAGTATTGCATCAAAGTTTCCATTTTAATTAATGTTGTTATAACTGCATATCATTGATTTATAATGCATTTGCAAATGGTGTATTATTCATTAATGAACCCCTTTATAAACAATAGTAGTATGAATAAGTGTATGTATTTAGCATTTAGCATCATGTTTTTATAGCTGCATATCTTTTAATGCATTTGTAAATGGCTTATTATTCATTAATGAACCCAGTTATAAACCCTTAATAAAGGGACATTAATGCAAAGTGTTGACAAAATTCAGATATCACATATGCGTACCTTTTCAATATTGTATTATGTATGTGTCTACCCTGCCCTAGTACAGCGTCAGTTTGCATGGCAAGGAATGTTGCTAATGCTTTTTAGTCTGTCATGGTCTGATGGTGTATACAGTTGGGATACAGTTCACATACACTAATGGGGGTGTATTGATTATAGTGGCATTGAAATGTCATTTGACGGATACTCAGTAAGAGATGATGCCTATTGTCTAGTTATAATTAAAGTAATATTATTGATGTCTTCAAACATTCTGGTTAGGATTTGTTCTAAACCCCTAAGTCTCAGTTTTAAACTTCTGCAATTCATTTAGCTTGAACCACTTGTCATATACACTCTATTAAAACTTTGTTTTGTAGAAATGAAAGTTTGAAAATCTCCCAAAAAATGACTAAAATAGAGAGAAAACAGAAGCTGCTGTCTAAAATCATGTAATATCTAGTATTGCACTGTAAAAGTGAATACCGGCAGTTGTTACCTTAAAGGAATATTCGGGGTTCTATACAACTGAAACTAAATTGACAGCATTTGTGGCATAATGTTGATTACCACAAAAATTAATTTTGACTCATTGGTCCTTTAAAAAAAAAAAAAAAAACTTACAGTGAGGCAATTACAATGGAAGTGAATGGGGCCAATTTTTGGAGGGTATACAGGAAGAAATGTGAAGCTTATATTTCTTTAAAGCACTTGAATTAATTTTTCTGTTAAAACTCTGAGTATTGAGTAATTCATATATGAGCTGTAAAGTTGTTTAAATCATCATTTTGCAGTCCTTTTAGGGCTTCAAGGATTGTTGACATTACATTGTCGTGGTATAACTTTGCACAGAACCTGACAATCAAAAATCCCCAAAATCCTGCTGAATTGCACTAATGGAATGCTAAAATGGAATATTCTATCTAGCTGCGGACTTTATCTACACTCTAACAATTTGCAAGAACACCATAGTAATGCCTTGCAACCATCCAGAGCACCCTAGCAATCAGCTAGAACAGCCTAGCAATGCATAGCAACCAGCCATAACAACTTAACTATTTAGCTAGACTTGCCAGGTAATGGTTAGCAATGAGATAGAACACCCAACCAACATCTGGAAAACTAACCAAAACACCCTAACAACCTATTAGAACAGCTTAGCAAAAGCTAGCTATCAACCACAAAATCTTAATAATGACTTGATAATGACAGATTAGCAACCTCTTAGCATTGCACTGACTGTCTGACTTTGTTCCTGTGTTTATCTATCTGAATATAAGTCCTGGAATAACTTTTAACTTAAAACTATATTAAACAAAGTTTGTCATGCCAACATCAACATTTGTCTTGACAAATTTTACCTATCTAGCTTTGTTTCAACCTAGTCTCATAGAATGAATGTTATTATAACAAAAGTTTTACAAACTGACTTTTATGTACCACATTCTACATTGTGCCACATTTTCCTGTTGAAATGAACACTAGAGGTGTTATAGCAACTGTGCGTTTCACTCACTTTCACACAATTTGTGAGTACAAGAGGATGATATTGAAACACTCTAAAGAATCATATGAAAAATTATTAATTTTGATGCTTATATAACAGACCCACCTACATTTACACACTTATTACATCATGATTAGCTTGCGTGGTAGCTCACCTGATAGAGTGTTTGACATTGGACTCGGAAGTACACGGTTCAAGCACGTGAGACAAACATGTCATAGAAGCAACATGAAATGAAGTGGTTGCTTCAGAAAATGTTCTTTTCAACTTCTGGTTAGGCGAACTATGGAGTAGGATGTGCTTGCGGAGGGTCCTGCAGAATTCCACTATATTTTGACATTTATGCACATTTCTACTGAATATCCAGTGTCTGCATATAACTTTGTTTAGCTGTGTTGTATTTTTTTCATTTTTGTAACGAAAATTAAAACTTAAACCAAAAAATTAGTTTGCAACATCGCAACAGCGGCCTGCTACATCAAGCTTGTCCATGGCAAAGCGTGATTCAGTCAGCCGGGTGGAGCGAACTGAGCTTGAGACGACTCCGCATCATACTCAGTCCCTTAAAGCTGAAGTACTATCATCGTTACGCAAAGATCTGGCAGAAATATTTTAAGTGTGGTCATGTGAGTAGGGTAAGTTAACCCATTTGCATTATGCCTTGCCACTGGACTATGGACTATTGTGAGTGTGACATTGTTTACGTGTTTTTTGAGGTTGCTATAGTGTCTCAAATACCAACAATATTCTAAATATTCTAAATGTTCAGAGTCTAATTATAAGTCAAACTTGGTTATTGTTTTCTCAATTGTTGTATAAGTGCAATGTTATTGGTTAAACTGAGTTTAAGTGGGTTCTCCATTGTAATATCTGAACTACTGTGCTTTATTAGGGCCCAAGCACAAAGTGCGTAGGACCCTATTGTTTTCGTTAGGATTATTATTATTATTATTATTATTATTAGGGCCCAAGCACAAAGTGCGTAGGACCCTATTGTTTTCAGTTAGGATTATTATTATTATTATTATTATTATTATTATTATTATTAGGGCCCAAGCACAAAGTCGTGAGGACCCTATTGTTTTCAGTAAGGATTATTATTATTAGGGCCCAAGCACAAAGTGCGTAGGACCCTATTGTTTTCAAGTTAGGATTATTATTATTTAGGGCCCAAGCACAAAGTCGTGAGGACCCTATTGTTTTCAAGTTAGGATTATTATTATTATTATTATTATTATTATTAGGGCCCAAGCACAAAGTCGTGAGGACCCTATTGTTTTCGTTAGGATTATTAGGGCCCAAGCACAAAGTGCGTAGGACCCTATTGTTTTCGTTAGGATTATTATTAGGGCCCAAGCCTTGAAAAGGCAAGGCCCTATTGTTTTCATTAGAATTATTATTATTATTATTATTAGGGCCCAAGCACAAAGTGCGTAGGACCCTATTGTTTTCGTTAGGATTATTATTATTATTAGGGCCCAAGCACAAAGTGCGTAGGACCCTATTGTTTTCAAGTTAGGATTATTATTATTAGGGCCCAAGCACAAAGTGCGTAGGGACCCTATTGTTTTCAGTTAGGATTATTATTATTATTATTATTATTATTATTATTATTATTATTTATTTTATTTTTTACGACTTACGGGGCACTTTTGGGGCTCTTAACATGCTCAAAAACTCTTGAAACTTTGCACATGGGTCAGAACCTGCGGTCATTAGGGCCGGGCTGAAGCTGGTACCCGAGCGTGGCAGGGGGCTCGACAGCGCCCCTGGAACAGGGTCCGAAAACTTGGTCTATAACTCAAACACGCTTGCATGTAATAATATGAAACTGGGTACACATATAGATCTCATCGTTTCATATATCCTTCATACTTTTACTTTTTACCCCAGACCAACAGGAAACCGTCTATTTAGGGTTGTTTGAAAACGCACGCAATGGAATTTGGAATACTCCTCCCACAGAATTCCACCAATCGCCACCAAACTCGGTCAGCATGATGTCAAGACATTGAGCATGAAAAATTGCCGGCAGATTTTTGATATCTCTAACGGTTTGGCCGTGGCGAGGAAACGAAATGATGGCGGAAACGAGAAACAGTCAGAGTGTTATAACTTCTGCATACATTAATTGATCTCGATGAAACTTCAGCGGTGTGTTCGCTGTAAGAGGCCGATCGCATGGATGTGACTATTGTGAGTCAAAGTTATAGCGCCACCAACTGGCAGAAGGAAGTGTGTCACTTTCAAAATGCTTTAAAATCACCCACTTATTGTTACCCGATTTACTTCAAACTTTATGTGTATAATGTAAACACCGGCAGATGTAGACGTGTGAAAGGATTATTGATATCTTAAATACTGTTGTTGTGGCAGCTCTTCAAACTTGAATTTTCTTTTTTGATGCCTGGTGCAGGGGCTCAGTAGCGCCACCTTCAGACAAAAGTGGGGTATTGGTTTCATACTTTGACCTAGAGTCAGATATTTTGGTTTGAATGTGGAACACATTGCAAATGAACTTTGAAGCTCCAAAAAGCACACAAAGGAAGCATAAAAGCAAGGAAGTGTGTTATAACTTTTGCATATATTAACTGATCTCGATGAAACTTCAGCAGTGTGTCACATGGATGTGACTACTGTGAGTCAAAGTTATAGCGCCACCAACTGGCAGAAGGAAGTGTGTCACTTTCAAAATGCTTTGAAATCACCCCTTATGTCTCAATTGAACAAACAGTTGATAAAGAAATCGGGTATCAATATATTGAATTATGAATTATTGCAGTGATCAACTTTAATGTCCGGTTAAGATGAAAATAAACTATTGCTCTGTCTAAGCCATTATCTTTCTGAAACACGTCACAAAAACTTACAGAAACTGATAACACAAACATGATGTTGGAAATATACACTTATCAGAATAGTTATATTAAACTTTAGTCTATTTCAGTTAAAGCCATTTCAGTTATAAAGCTGTCTCATGTAATTTCTCCTTTAATTCTATAATATAACCACTAGGTGGAGTTCTAAGCCTATTTTCTGTATTCTCGTTGTTTTAACGTATGAAGAAGACTTGTACATGTTGTTGAGAACGCAGTAAAGTGTGACGCATATTTCGTTCTGTGAGTTTTATGAGTACTCCGAGTCTTTATTAAAACCAACACATGAAACATATGTCTAAAGAAAGTAGGGATGGGCTGATCGATCCGAACGTATCAAAACGTCCGAGAATGATGATCAAATTTCAAAATGCTTTGAAATCACACTCTTATTTTTATTGTAAACCTGTGATAAAACATATATGCTTGTGTTTTACATTTTTAAGAAAACAAAAAAAATGGCAGCAAACAACCACTTTTATAATTATTGTTTTGCGATCTTTGCGATTGATTTTCTTTCTGATTAATTTTCTGATAAATCTACCATTTGTTGTTGAAATGACGTAGTTCCAACGGGAGTGCGAAGTGGAGGGCGGGTCCACCTTCTTCATGTAGCCAATCAGATGAGCTAATCGCTAACTCTCGATTTACTCTTATCTGATTGGTTTAAAAACACGCCAGTCACCAGAACACATCTTTAACATAATTTGGCTCAGACCCGTTCTCGTTGCTGCAATGGTACTTTTAATAATGCACACATGCATGTTAAATAATAAATAAATAAAAGAACAAATGAATAAATAAATGAATAAATAAACCATGATTACTTAAGGTTACAAATACACACACACACACACACTCCATCATTGCAATCTTGACATCGCAGCCTGTTCATTATATCCGCAATAAAATATAATAATAAAATAGTAAACCTAACATATAAAAATTACTCTGTTTAAATTAGGGCTGGGCGATAAAACGATCTCGATATGGCATCGCGATAATATTTATTTAGACTACGATGATAAACTTTTGACATGTTTACTCGATATGGATAGACCTAACAGCCTATTACAAAGCAGAAATAAACGGACAACAGCCAGTCAGAACGCAGATTTTGGCTTGTGCGTCTAAGTACACGCCCATTTGCTAGCAGAGCACTGTTTGAGCTACCGGCAGTGAAGAAAGTGAGTGTAAAGAAAAATGAGTGGAAACGACGAACTCGAACTATCTTCCAAAGCTGAGGAAATTGTTGACAAAAAGGTAACAAGACGTCAATTATATGGAAGTGGTTTGGATATCTGAAAAGCGACGACAGCGCAAATAAAGACGGTCTCGCGAAATATGCCGTCGGTCGGTGATAACCAAGACGGGAAACACAAATAAAACCTTTTCGGTCACCTGAAAAGGTACCATCCCAGCGACCACACCGAGAGTATGAAAATGCGGGCCCATGTTAATGTTACTCCGTCCAAAAGTTTTGCAGACTAGTCTTTCTGGCAAAAACCTATAATAGGGTAATTAGGGTTACATGAGCACTACCTAAAAGGTGTAGCATAGTGACTGGTTTACAATGTTTACATTTTGCACTTTTTACTCAGATTGCTACCTCTAAAACATTTGAGATATTTAAAACCAGTACACAATTAATATTTTATTTATCTGACAGTTAAGTACTTAAATCTGCCAGGGACTTTGTGGTTCACTTGTTTACATTTGTTGTCTTGGTTGTACCTCTGCAAACATTTTGAAATGTTTGCTGCCCTGCCAAAGAAATTTGATGTGATAGTACTGTAGTCACAGCTTTTAGTTTGATATTTTATAATCAGTTACAAGGCAAGCTAACTTGCATTGTTTTGTCAAGGCAGATAAAGCATGTTTGCTAAAAGTAAAATGTTAACATTTAGATTTAAAGTTTATCAATATTCTTTTATAACAAAATATATTCTCAACCAATCCATGTTTGCACAGTTAAATGTTTGCATTGTTATTTATTTATGTTAATAAACTATATAGTTCAACTATTGAACCTTCTGGTTTCTTCAGGCATCATTATCAGTATACTTTTCAAACGGGCAGCATTATTAAATTATATATCGTAACAAATATCGATATCGATCAATATGGAAAAAATATCGTGATAATATATTTTGCCATATCGCCCAGCCCTAGTTTAAATAGTCAGTAGTACAATTCAGTATCATTCACAGTAAGCACCGCTCCACTGTGATGTTTCCAAGCATATTTTTACGCATGTAAAGCGGATGATTTTCTACGTCGGTATTGGAGCGTGAGTAAAGTACAAAGCCTATAATAAAGAATAGTTTAGCATCCAAATACATCGCAAATGTAAAAACATTTTGATTGTAAAGAGAGCGTTTTTTTATTCGTGTTCTGTTCTGAATATCATTCAATTTCAAGGATTTGTTGTGGAATGTTTTGAGAGTATCATCAAATAAGAATAATTCTCTCGTTTTAGTGATTCCCTAGTTATTTTTTTTATAATTCTAATCAGGTAAGGCAAGTAATATTCTCTGTGTCTTTATATAAATAAACCAAAACAAAAAAGTTTGAGAACCGCTGCTTTATGGCACGTTTTGGATTGTGGTCAGCACAGAAAACAGCGCACGATTCTTAAATGGTTTGAAAGTTATATTGAAATGCTTACAAAGGAATGGATAAGAGGAATCGACATTTTTATTTAAAAACAAGTCATCTGAAACCTGACATCAAGTAAGGTGAGGAACAACGAATTTCACACACTTGGAAAATGCTTTTTATTTGAATGAGTGAATGTGGCTCTTAAAAGAGCCATTGTTGCTGCCCTTAAAAGGACATTTGTTGCTTCATCTTCTGAGTTCCACCTGCAGAGCTTCTCGGAGGTTGCTCGGCAGAAGCTGGTTTCCCTCTGGTCTCAGGTGGACTCCGTCTCTGCACAGATGGAACAAGCCGATGTTTCTGTGGTGAATGCAGCGCATCTGCCTCTCTGCCAAGAAGCCAGACATGGCGCCGTTGATCCACCGCCGGCTTCGTTCAATGCCATAGCCAGTCCTGCCAGTCTGTCCTCTCCAATTTAGACGGGGTAAAATGCCAGAAAACACCAGCCTGGTTCTGGGAAACATTTGTAAGACTTCGGTCAGGTCACTCTTTATTTCCCGAAGAAAATCGAGGCGGTTGCGGCCCACCCGACACAAACTGTTCCCTCCCAGGTGAATAATGAGAATATCTGGAGCTGTAGCTTTGGCCCTGAGAGAGCGCAGAGCTGGAAACAGCTGCTCCCAGAGTCTGCCTCCTCTGCCGTCCCAGGTGATCTCACACTGAAGACCGAGGTTTCCGTCCAGGCGCTGCTCACAGAAGCGAGTATGCAGTGTGCGGATGATGGAACTGCCGACGATCCAAACACGTGAAGCCATCTCAAAGACGAGTGAGGGAATGTGATTTACAACCGGTATTTATGAGTGTTGCACGTTTGGTTCCTAAAGGTGTTACAGGCCCCACCCATTTCCAGATTCAATAATCGGCTCGTTCTTACATAGTAGAGCACGTTCAGCACATCGCAGTCTTCAAAAACGGTGCTTTATTTATTTATGTACCGTACAAAAACGGTACATAAATAACATTTGTATGTGTTCTAAACAAAAGACACAGGTTGTACTGAATGTCAGCTTGTTTATTTGGCTCAAGATAAGGATTTATTAAGTCCACATGTCATGCAAACAAGAAATGCTTCTAACTAGGTCGAGAGCTGTCGTTGCGAATGTTCGTTGGAGCTCTACAGCACACATCTTCTTCTCGACAGTCAAAGCGAGGTTACGTTATTGCCCATCGTGCACAGCAACCCTAAAGGCACGGGGTGGCGGTGCCACCGGCTTGGGCCCGTCATAGCGCTGCTTTCAGCTAGCTTTAATTATTATTATTATTATTATTTTTTTTACGACTATTGGGGCACTTTTGGGGCTCTTAACGTGCTCAAAAACTCTTGAAACTTTGCACACGGGTCAGAACCCGCGGCCATTAGGGCGGGCTGAAGCTGGTACCGGGTGTGGCAGGGGGCTCGACAGCGCCCCTGGAACAGGGTCCGAAAACTTGGTCCATAAATCAAACACGCTTGCATGTAATAATATGAAACTCGGTACACATATAGATCTCATCGTTTCATATATCCTTCATACTTTTACTTTTTACCTCAGGCCAACAGGAAATCGTCTATTTAGGGTTTTTGGAAAACGCATGCAATGGAATGTGAAATACTCCTCCTAGAGAATTCCACCAATCGCCACGAAACTCGGTCAGCATGAAGTCAAGACATTGAGGATGAAAAATTAGTCAGCAGATTTTTGATATCTCGAACGGTTTGGCCATGGCGAGGAAACGAAATGATGGCGCGAAAAGAGAAACAGGAAGTGTGTTATAACTTCTGCATACATTAATTGATCTCGATGAAACTTCAGCAGTGTGTTTGCTGTAAGAGGCCGATCGCATGGATGTGACTATTGTGAGTCAAAGTTATAGCGCCACCAACTGGCAGAAGGAAGTGTGTCACTTTCAAAATGCTTTGAAATCACCCTCTTATTTTTACCCGATTTACTTAAAACTTTAGGTGTATAATGTAAACACACGGCAGATGTAGACGTGTGAAAGGATTATTGATATCTTCAAAACTGTTGTCGTGGCAACGCTTCAAACTTGAATATTCTTTTTGATGCTTTTGAGACTCTTAGCATACTTGAAATTGCATGAAACTCAACAGACACATCACATTTATTAGCCAGTAGACATGTGCAAAGTTTCAGAAACGGGCGTGGTGCAGGGGCTCAGTAGCACCACCTTTTGACAAAAGTGGGGGTTGCTTTACACTTTGACCCACAGTCACAAAACTCAGTAATTATATTGTTCTCATCGAGCCGGACAACTTTCTAATTTACAGTCATTAGCTCAGACCAACAGAAAGTCAGCTATTTTGGTTTGAATGTGGATGTTTTGGAGAATTTTCTCTCCTCTCTCACTGACCCTACGTCTCTCTGTGTCTGTGGGGAGGGTGCTGATTTTGCTGAAGAGTGAAAATGCTTTTATTTTTGTTTTTCAAGGTTTTGGGGCCCTTAACGTGCTCGAAAACTCTTGAAACTTTGCACACGGGTCGGAACCCGCGGCCATCAGGGTCGGACCGAAGATGGTACCCGAGCGTGGCAGGGGGCTCGACAGCGCCCCTGGAATGGGATTCGAACACTTGTCCATATATCGAACATGCTTGCATGTAATGATATGAAACTCGGTACACTTGTAGATCTCATCGGGCCGAACAACTTTCGTGCTCTAAGTTTTACGTCAGCCCAACAGGAAGTCGGCTATTATGGGTTGTTTGGAAACACATGCTCTGGAATTATATATATTCCTCCTAGAGAATGAATCCAATCGCCACCAAACTCGGTCGGCATGAAATCAAGGCATTAAGGATGCTACATTCGGACGGATTTTTGATATCTCGAGCGGTTTGGCCGTGGCGAGAAATTGATTTAGGACTAAAAATGGACACATGAAGTGTGTTATAACTTAGTTAGTTCTATCTACAGTTACAAAACTCGGCGTGTATATTGTTCTCATCAAGCCGAACAACTTTCTAATTTACAGTCATTAGCTCCGACCAACAGAAAGTCAGATATTGTGGTTTGAATGTGGATTTCTTTCAATTTTTCTCTCTCTGAGTGACCCC
The DNA here is from genome assembly GCF_025860055.1 of Xyrauchen texanus. Lineage (NCBI taxonomy): Eukaryota > Metazoa > Chordata > Actinopteri > Cypriniformes > Catostomidae > Xyrauchen > Xyrauchen texanus. The sequence goes on along the minus strand of NC_068318.1, from coordinate 439,625 downwards.
TCCCGTTCAGTGTTTTTTCTCTCTGTGTCTCTCTGACAGACAGAATGGCCCTGCCAAATTTTTTGTGTGTGTGTGTGGGGGAGGGAGGGGGGTTCTCTGTTGGGTGAGATTTGCTTTTTGATTGTTTGATTGTTTTTCAAGGTTTCTGGGACTTTTGGGGCCCTTAACGTGCTCGAAAACTCTTGAAACTTTGCACAAGGGTCAGAGCCCGCGGCCATCAGGGCCGGGCTGAAGCTGGTACCCGGTGTGGCAGGGGGCTCGACAGCGACACCTGGAATGGGATTCGAACACTTGTCCATATATCAAACATGCTTGCATGTAATAATATGAAACTCAGTACACTTCTAGATCTCATCGGGCCGAACAACTTTCGTGCTCTAAGTTTTATGCCAGCCCAACAGGAAGTCGGCTATTATGGGTTGTTTGGAAACACATGCTCTGGATTTATATATATTCCTCATAGATAATTAATCCAATCGCCACCAAACTCGGTCAGCATGAAGTCAAGACATTGAGGATGCTACATTGCGGACGGATTTTTGATATCTCGAACGTTTTGGCCGTGGCGAGGAAAATAATTTATGACTAAAAAAGGACACAAAGTGTGTTATAACTTAGTTCTATCTATAGTTACAAAACTCGGCGTGTATATTGTTCTCGTCGAGCGAACAACTTTCTAATTTACAGTCATTAGCTCCGACCAACAGACAGTCAGATATTTTGGTTTGAATGTGGAACACATAGCAAATGAACTTTGAAGCTCCAAAAAGCACATAAAGGTAGCATTAAAGCAAGGAAGTGTGTTATAACTTCTGCATACATTAACTGATCTCGATGAAACTTCAGCAGTGTGTCACATGGATGTGACTATTGTGAGTCAAAGTTATAGCGCCACCAACTGGCAGAAGGAAGTGTGTCACTTTCAAAAAGCTTTGAAATCACCTTCTTATGTCTCAAGTGAACAAACAGACCAACAGAAAGTCAGATATTTTGGTTTGAATGTGGAACACATTGCAAATGAACTTTGAAGCTCCAAAAAGCACACAAAGGAAGCATAAAAGCAAGGAAGTGTGTTATAACTTTTGCATACATTAACTGATCTTGATGAAACTTCAGCAGTGTGTCACATGGATGTGACTACTGTGAGTCAAAGTTATAGCGCCACCAACTGGCAGAAGGAAGTGTGTCACTTTCAAAATGCTTTGAAATCACCCCTTATGTCTCAATTGAACAAACAGTTGATAAAGAAATCGGGTATCAATATATTGAATTATGAATTATTGCAGTGATCAACTGTGATGTCCGGTTAAGATGAAAATAAACTATCGCTCTGTCTAAGCGATTATCTTTCTGAAACACGTCACAAAAACTTACAGAAACGGATAACACAAACATGATGTTGGAAATATTCACTTATCAGAATAGTTATATTAAACCTTAGTCTATTTCAGTTAAAGCCATTTAAGTTATAAAGCTGTCTCATGTAATTTCTCCTTTAATTCTATAATATAACCACTAGGTGGAGTTCTAAGCCTATTTTCTGTATTCTCGTTGTTTTAACGTATGAAGAAGACTTACATGTTGTTGAGAACGCAGTAAAGTGTGACGCATATTTCGTTCTGTGAGTTTTATGAGTACTCGAGTCTTTATTAAAACCAACACATGAAACATATGTCTAAAGAAAGTAGGGATGGGCTTATCGATCCTAACGTATCAAAACTTCCGAGTATGATGTTGTTCTAGGGTTGTCGGACTAGAGCTGTCGCGATAGTCAATATATCGACTTATCGCACGATATATGGAAATGAGCGCGATCATTTTTGGTGCCGCGATATATTGCAACTGATCATTTGTTTTATTATTAAAAATAATAATCAGATTCATTTTTACATTAAAATGAATGTCACCAACATTTTAGTTGATCGCGCTGCCTCTGTCATCTTGTCTGCACTCTGTGTCGGAGGCGGGGCTCAGGCAGCGTGTCCACACACACACACACACACAGAGGGAGAGACAGAGCGGACACCGTCAGGTGAAGAGAAGGCGTGAACCAACTGCATTTTAAAGTGTTCTGTTTCGTGACATCTTCAGCGAGCCAGTTAGGAAGAACGAGTCCAACATGGAATTGATTTCAAAGCCGCAATCTTCAGCTCCGGTGTGGGAACATTTTGGCTTTAAGCCGAACGAGAGAGGAGAGCTAATTGACGTTGCGATTTAAAGTTGCCTTTTCAACTTTGCTCGCATCTTCCACGAAGGTTTGTCGGTTGTATACAATGTTTGCCTGTTTGAACATTCAAGCGATTTTACACTATTCAACTCAACAAATGTGAAAACAACTCAAATACATGTTTGCGAGCAGATTGAGTGACACAGCGATCGAGCAGCGTCGTGTCTAACGCTTCGCTCGAACGCCGATGAGATTTCGCTGCTGCTGCTTGCGTCTGAACGGACAATTTCATACAACAAAGTGTAAAAATACATGATATATTGAGGAGTCTGTTATGTCTCAAGTGAACAAACAGTTGAGAAAGAAATCTGGTATAATTATATTGAATTCTGGCATTATTCCAGATGACGTCCTGCTATATTTTTCTCTCGAAACAGCGGAAACAACTTAAACAAAATACTGCGTTATTTGTGCCCATACTGATACATTTAATACATCATCACAAACTATGAAAGTCGTACTTTTATTTGTGTACACTTAAAATAACAACAAAACCTTGTGCTTTTGTAAAATAAAGAAAATAAACCGGCTGCGCTTGTCTCTGTCTTCGCGATAATCTTTCTGAAACACGTCACAAAATTCAAGTGAACAAAATCAGCCATTCACGCAGTCTGTATTTTATCATCTCACAATGAATACAGATGCAACAAGCACGGCACAAAACGAAAATAATGATACTTCTCAGTTCTCAAAAGATTAAACTGAACTGTGCCTTGAATATCGTAACATGCGATAAAACCCTCTTAAAGAGACAGTAACAATTTAGCCTTCAGCCCTGAACATAGACATCCCAAGTCATTGAAAAGTACAAATGGTATTATTTTAAGTTTTTTAATTTCTCTCTTACGCTGTAAAATGCCACGTTTTTGAATGGCATGTAAAGTGTAAAAATAATCACTCAATCTCCATTTTTTTCTCTGATATGTTGCTATTTTAATGATTTAAAAATCAAAGCACTGACCATTTAAAGTGTGAGCTTGTACATTTTGAAATAGTTATAAACAGTCACAGCAATGCAGTGTTATTATGTACCTAGATAGTCTTTCAAATAAAATGAGTTTACCCCAAAAATATATTTCTCTCATCATTTACTCAGCCTCAGGCACGTGCACACATAGACATCAAAGGGGCTTGAGCACCTGCCCTTTTTCTTCCTCGAGAGAAAGTGCCCTTTTTTCTGGGGTGTTTATTTTATTTTTTAATAAATAAATTAATATATATATTCCTGTTTACGCACAGCTTCCCTGTCAAACAAATATATTTATTAAATAAAAAATCAAAACATCAGGTCGGTAGATGAGATTTTGTCGATGCCCGCCCTCCCTCCCTCCCTCAGCGTCGTGTACAGTGCCTCGACTATACAGCTAATTAGCCAAAAGCAAATATAGTTAACTTGTGTCTTGCTAACATTCATGACTCATGAGCTACTAGCTAATGTAATAGGTTAGCTAAAGTCTAGCTAAGGCAATATATCATGGCCATACAGGCCAATATACTGTACTTATTGGAGACATTACAGGTGAATACAGTCACATTTGTGTGATGTACTTAACATAATGATAAATAATCTTAAGATATTATATCGTATGCTATGTATTGTGAATACACCCATGTTAAACATAAAAATGTACTTCCATTGCATATCATAGGAACACATAAGCGTAAATTATAATTACATTGATAAACCTGTACAAAGACCTCCAGATAAATACTGGCCTTCTGGATTAACACATTTAAGTGCTGCAAAAGATATTGACCTATGACATCCTATGACATTAAAAAATATTCTACATTTGAATTATCTCATAGATGTGACTATTGTGGTTCACAGTCATAGGCCCTGTCCTAAATGGCACACTTCATATGAATTTTCAGTCTTGTGTACTTATTTCATGTGTCCATTAACTCCATGAGACCGTAGGGTGTCTCATTTTTCATTTTAGGTATCGGAAGGGTGCTCACGCATACTTTGTGGTCGATATGTGCCCTCGATACGCACTTTTGCAGAGCACACACTGATGCGAGCTCTACAGCACACATCTTCTCGACAGTCAAAGCGAGGTTACGTTATTGCCCATCGTGCACAGCAACCCTAAAGGCACGGGGTGGCGGTGCCACAGGCTTGGGCTCGCCATCGCTGCTTCGCAGCTATATTTAGGGCCCAAGCCTTGAAAAGGCAAGGCCCTATTGTTTTCAAGTTAGGATTATTATTATTATTAGGGCCCAAGCCTTGAAAAGGCAAGGCCCTATTGTTTTCAAGTAGGATGACTATGATTATTATTTTTTACGACTATTGGGGTACTTTTGGGGCTCTTAACGTGCTCGAAAACTCTTGAAACTTTGCACACGGGTCAGAACCCGCGGCCATTAGGGCCGGGCTGAAGCTGGTACCGGGCGTGGCAGGGGGTTCGACAGCGCCCCTGGAACGGGGTCCGAAAACTTGGTCCATAAATCAAACACGCTTGCATGTAATAATATGAAACTCGGTACACATATAGATCTCATCGTTTCATATATCCTTCATACTTTTACTTTTTACCTCAGCCCAACAGGAAATCGTCTATTTAGGGTTGTTTGGAAAAGGCATGCAATGGAATTTGAAATACTCCTCCTAGAGAATTCCACCAATCGCCACGAAACTCGGTCAGCATGAAGTCAAGACATTGAGGATGAAAAATTGCCGGCGGATTTTTGATATCTCGAACGGTTTGGCCATGGCGAGGAAACGAAATGATGGCACGAAAAGAGAAACAGGAAGTGTGTTATAACTTCTGCATACATTAATTGATCTCGATGAAACTTCAGCAGTGTGTTTGCTGTAAGAGGCCGATCGCATGGATGTGACTATTGTGAGTCAAAGTTATAGCGCCACCAACTGGCAGAAGGAAGTGTGTCACTTTCAAAATGCTTTGAAATCACCCTCTTATTTTTACCCGATTTACTTAAAACTTTATGTGTATAATGTAAACACACGGCAGATGTAGACATGTGAAAGGATTATTGATATCTTAAAACTGTTGTCGTGGCAACGCTTCAAACTTGAATATTCTTTTTTGATGCTTTTGAGACTCTTAGCATACTTGAAATTGCATGAAACTCAACAGACACATCACATTTATTAGCCAGTAGACATGTGCAAAGTTTCAGAAACGGGCGTGGTGCAGGGGCTCAGTAGCGCCACCTTTTGACAAAAGTGGGGGGGGTTGCTTTACACTTTGACCCACAGTCACAAAACTCAAAAATTATATTGTTCTCATCGAGCCGGACAACTTTCTAATTTACAGTCATTAGCTCAGACCAACAGAAAGTCAGCTATTTTGGTTTGAATGTGGATGTTTTGGAGAATTTTCTCTCCCTCTCTCACTGACCCTACGTCTCTCTGTGTCTGTGGGGAGGGTGCTGATTTTGCTGAAGAGTGAAAATGCTTTTGCTTTTGTTTTTCAAGGTTTTGGGGCCCTTAACGTGCTCGAACACTCTTGAAACTTTGCACACGGGTCGGAACCCGCGGCCATCAGGGTCGGACCGAAGATGGTACCCGGGCGTGGCAGGGGGGCTCGACAGCGCCCCCTGGAATGGGATTCGAACACTTGTCCATATATCAAACATGCTTGCATGTAATGATATGAAACTCGGTACACTTGTAGATCTCATCGGGCCGAACAAATTTCGTGCTCTAAGTTTTACGCCAGCCCAACAGGAAGTCTGCTATTATGGGTTGTTTGGAAAGACATGCTCTGGAATTATATATATTCCTCCTAGAGAATGAATCCAATCGCCACCAAACTCGGTCGGCATGAAATCAAGACATTAAGGATGCTACATTCCAGACGGATGTTTGATATCTCGAACGGTTTGGCCGTGGCGAGGAAATTGATTTAGGACTAAAAATGGACACATGAAGTGTGTTATAACTTAGTTAGTTCTATCTACAGTTACAAAACTCGGCGTGTATATTGTTCTCATCAAGCCGAACAACTTTCTAATTTACAGTCATTAGCTCCGACCAACAGAAAGTCAGATATTGTGGTTTGAATGTGGATTTCTTTCAATTTTTCTCTTTCTGAGTGACCCCTCCCATTCAGTGTTTTTTCTCTCTGTGTCTCTCTGACAGACAGAATGGCCCTGCCAAATTTTTTGTGTGTGTGTGTGGGGGGAGGGGGGGGGGGTTCTCTGTTGGGTGAGATTTGCTTTTTGATTGTTTGATTGTTTTTCAAGGTTTCTGGGACTTTTGGGGCCCTTAACGTGCTCGAAAACTCTTGAAACTTTGCACACGGGTCGGAACCCGCGGCCATCAGGGTCGGACCGAAGATGGTACCCGGGCGTGGCAGGGGGGCTCGACAGCGCCCCCTGGAATGGGATTCGAACACTTGTCCATATATCAAACATGCTTGCATGTAATGATATGAAACTCGGTACACTTGTAGATCTCATCGGGCCGAACAAATTTCGTGCTCTAAGTTTTACGCCAGCCCAACAGGAAGTCGGCTATTATGGGTTGTTTGGAAAGACATGCTCTGGAATTATATATATTCCTCCTAGAGAATGAATCCAATCGCCACCAAACTCGGTCGGCATGAAATCAAGACATTAAGGATGCTACATTCCAGACGGATGTTTGATATCTCGAACGGTTTGGCCGTGGCGAGGAAATTGATTTAGGACTAAAAATGGACACATGAAGTGTGTTATAACTTACTTAGTTCTATCTACAGTTACAAAACTCGGCGTGTATATTGTTCTCATCAAGCCGAACAACTTTCTAATTTACAGTCATTAGCTCCGACCAACAGAAAGTCAGATATTGTGGTTTGAATGTGGATTTCTTTCAATTTTTCTCTTTCTGAGTGACCCCTCCCATTCAGTGTTTTTTCTCTCTGTGTCTCTCTGACAGACAGAATGGCCCTGCCAAATTTTTTGTGTGTGTGTGTGTGGGGGGGTTCTCTGTTGGGTGAGATTTGCTTTTTGATTGTTTGATTGTTTTTCAAGGTTTCTGGGTCTTTTGGGGCCCTTAACGTGCTCGAAAACTCTTCAAACTTTGCACAAGGGTCGGAACCCGCGGCCATCAGGGCCGGGCTGAAGCTGGTACCCGGGTGTGGCAGGGGGGCTCGACAGCGACACCTGGAATGGGATTCGAACACTTGTCCATATATCAAACATGCTTGCATGTAATAATATGAAACTCGGTACACTTGTAGATCTCATCGGGCCGAACAACTTTCGTGCTCTAAGTTTTACACCAGCCCAACAGGAAGTCGGCTATTATGGGTTGTTTGGAAACACGTGCTCTGGAATTATATATATTCCTCCTACAGAATGAATCCAATCACCACCAAACTCGGTCGGCATGAAGTCAAGACATTGAGGATGCTACATTCCGGACGAATTTTTGATATCTCGAACGATTTGGCCGTGGCGAGGAAATTCATTTAGGACTAAAAAAGGACACATGAAGTGTGTTATAACTTAGTTAGTTTTATCTACAGTTACAAAACTCGGCTTGTATATTGTTCTCGTCGAGCCGAACAACTTTCTAATTTACAGTCATTAGCTCCGACCAACAGAAAGTCAGATATTGTGGTTTGAATGTGGATTTCTTGGAATTTTTCTCTCTCTGACTGACAGAGTGACCGCTCCCATTCTATGTTTTTCCCTCTCTCTGTCTCTCTCTGACAACGTGCCCCCTGCCAATTCTCTGTGTGTGGGGAGTGGAGGGGAGGGGGAGGGAGAGGGGATTTCTCTGTTGGGTGAGATTTGCATTAAGATATTGTTTTTCAAGGTTTCCGGGACTTTTGGGGCCCTTAACGTACTCAAAAACTCTTGAAACTTTACACACAGGTCAGAACCCGTGGCCATCAGGGCCGGGCTGAATCTGGTACCCGGGCGTGGCAGGGGGGCTCGACAGCGCCCCCTTGAACTGGGTCTGAACACTTGTCCATATATCAACATGCTTGCATGTAATAATATGAAACTCGGTACACTTCTATATCTCATCGGGCCGAACAACTTTCGTGTTCTAAGTATTACGCCAGCCCAACAGGAAGTCGGCTATTATGGGTTGTTTGGAAACACATGCTCTGGAATTATATATATTCCTCCTAGAGAATTAATCCAATCGCCACCAAACTCGGTCAGCATGAAGTCAGGTCATTGAGGATGCTACATTGCGGACGGATTTTTAATATCTCGAACGTTTTGGCCATGGCGAGGAAATTAATTTATGACTAAAAAAGGACACATAAAGTGTGTTATAACTTAGTTAGTTCTATCTACAGTTACAAAACTCTGCGTGTATATTGTTCTCGTCAAGCTGAACAACTTTCTAATTTACAGTCATTAGCTCCGACCAACAGACAGTCAGATATTTTGGTTTGAATGTGGAACACATAGCAAATTAACTTTGAAGATCCAAAAAGCACATAAAGGTAGCATGAATGCAAGGAAGTGTGTTATAACTTCTGCATACATTAACAGATCTCGATGAAACTTCAGCAGTGCGTAAATTATAATTACATTAATAAACCTGTACAGAGACCTCCATATAAATACTGGCCTTCTGGATTAACACGTTTAAGTGCTGCAAAAGATATTGACCTATGACATCCTATGACATTAAAAATTATTCTACATTTGAATTACCTCATAGATGTGACTATTGTGGTTCACGGTCCTAGGCTCCTGTCCCAAATGGCACACTTCATATGAATTTTCAGTCTTGTGTACATATTTCATGTGTCCATTAACTCCATGAGACCGTAGGGTGTGTCATTTTTCATTTTAGATATCAGAAGGGTGCTTACGCATACTTTGTGGTTGATATGTGCCCTCGATCAGACTTTTGAAGAGCTCACACTGATGCAAGCTCTACAGCACACATCTTCTCGACGGTCAAAGCGAGGTTACGTTATTGCCCATCGTGCACAGTAACCCTAAAGGCACGGGGTGGCGGTGCCACCGGCTTGGGCTCGCCATCGCTGCTTGCAGCTATATTTAGGGCCCAAGCACAAAGTGCGAGGACCCTATTGTTTTCGTTAGGATTATTATTATTATTATTATTATTATTTTTTTTTTTTTTTTTTACGACTTACGGGCACTTTTGGGGCTCTTAACATGCTCAAAAACTCTTGAAACTTTGCACACGGGTCAGAACCTGCGGTCATTAGGGCTGGCCTGAAGCTGGTACCCGGCGTGGCAGGGGGCTTGACAGCGCCTCTGGAACAGGGGCCGAAAACTTGGTCTATAACTCAAACACGCTTGCATGTAATAATATGAAACTCGGTACACATATAGATGTCATCATTTCATATATCCTTCATACTTTTACTTTTTACCCCAGACCAACAGGAAACCGCCTATTTAGGGTTGTTTGAAAAACGACGCAATGGAATTTGGAATACTCCTCCCAGAGAACTCCACCAATCGCCACCAAACTCGGTCAGCATGATGTCAAGACATTGACCATGAAAAATTGCCGGCAGATTTTTGATATCTCCAACGGTTTGGCCGTGGCAGGAAACGAAATGATGGCAGAAACGAGAAACAGTCAGAGTGTTATAACTTCTACATACATTAATTGATCTCGATGAAACTTCAGCGGTGTGTTCGCTGTAAGAGGCCGATCGCATGGATGTGACTATTGTGAGTCAAAGTTATAGCGCCACCAACTGGCAGAAGGAAGTGTGTCACTTTCAAAATGCTTTAAAATCACCCACTTATTGTTACACGATTTACTTCAAACTTTAGGTGTATAATGTAAACACACGGCAGATGTAGACGTGTGAAAGAATTATTGATATCTTAAATACTGCTGTCGCAGCAGCTCTTCAAACTTGAATTTTCTTTTTGATGCCTGGTGCAGGGGCTCAGTAGCGCCACCTTCAGACAAAAGTGGGGTATTGGTTTCATACTTTGACCTAGAGTCAGATATTTTGGTTTGAATGTGGAACACATTGCACAAGAACTTTGAAGCTCAAAAAGCACATAAATGAAGCTTAAACAGCAAGGAACTGTGTTATAACTTCTGCATACATTACTTGATCTCGATGAAACTTAAGCAGTTTCTTCACTTGAAGAGGCCGGTCGCGTGGATGTGACTATTGTGAGTCAAAGTTATAGCGCCACCAACTGGCAGAAGGAAGTGTGTCACTTTCAAAATGCTTTGAAATCACCCCTTATGTCTCAATTGAACAAACAGTTGATAAAGAAATCGGTATCAATATATTGAATTATGAATTATTTCACTGATCAACTGTGATGTCCGGTTAAGATGAAAATAAACTATTACTCTGTCTAAGCGATTATCTTTCTGAAACACGCCACAAAAACTTACAGAAACGGATAACACAAACATGACGTTGGAAATATACACTTATCAGAATAGTTATATTAAACTTGTCTATTTCAGTTATAAAGCTGTCTCATATGTAATTTCTCCTTTAATTCTATAATATAACCACTAGATGGAGGTCTAAGCACATTTTCTGTATTCTCGTTGTTTTAACGTAAGAAGAACACTTGTACGTGTTGACTGTTGAGAACGGTGTTTGGAGATTTTAAAAGACGCTGACCAGACGGAAAAACAAGACATACTGCATCATTAGTGCTCAATATTTTAACGAGGGCCACTCGTGACACTGTACACGGTGTAAGCATCAGCTTGAGGACTCTTCAAAATGTATATAGGTCTCAGTTCTGGATGGAGTTATTTGCAGACCTTAGAGATGCTGGATACTTCAACGGGAGTCGTGAGCGCCATTGCTTTGGTGATACAATAAAAAATACTCTACAAAAAACAAAAAAAAAAAAAAAAACAGGGTTTCCAGGGGTCTTAAAAAGTCTAAAATTTCAAAATCACAATTTAAGGCCTTAAAAAGTCTTAAATTTGCTGAAGTATTGTGTTCTAGGTCTTAAATAATTTTTAACAGGTCTTAATTTTCCTACGCCCATGTAAATCTCATTTAAATGCTCCCGCAGCTTTGGAATGTTTCTTTTTTACTTCCGTGGTGTTGTAGTTTCTTATTTCGCTAGTCCAAATATAATTCGCTGTATTATGACTACAAAATAGACCAACATGCAACAGCCAGCTTTGAGCTTTGTGTTATTGGCGCGAGTCTCTCGGATACAACAGAAAGACGTTAAACGGATTTTATTCAGCTATGAGGAAGTGCAAGTTTAGCGATACTTGGCTTGAAAAATCTGAATTTCGTGCTTGGTTAAAGCCAGTTGCAAATAACGCATTTGAAGCCTACTGCTTATGCAAGAAAGCTATTAAATTGGGAATGTTGGGTGTACGGGCGCTGGAGTCTCATTCAAAAAGTGAAAAACATCTAACTGCTGTCAAGGGTCTCCAGCAAACTACAGCCATCAGCCATTACGCTTTGGAATAGCGGATGATGACTAATTTCCAAAATCACGGACCGCTTCGTGCTGATGTTCGACGAAAGTCTTCATCGCACCACCAAAACGAAACAGCTGGACCTGCACGCACGCTTTTCGCCTGCTGCGTAATGGGTCGAGACTGCAATAAATAAAAATAAAAAGGAATAGGCTACAATGAATGATCTATGGCAGGGCTAGTATAATGGTGGCCCCCAGATCATCTTTATCTGGCCCTCCAACAGTTTTTTTATTTTTAAAAACCCTCACAATCTGATATCAAAGTGCCCTCTCAGCAAAGGTTTAGCTGCTCATAGGCAACCGCATTCATCGGTGAGTTTAACAACGCCATTGTGGGTACAACACCATTCATCGGTGAGTTTAACAACGCCAACTGCAGGTAAAGCAGCACACAGAGGTGAGTTCAACCAAAACAACGCTAAACTGCATGTGGCTAATGTTTACACTCAGGGTACATTACGGCATGTTTTCCATAACGCTACGACGCTCTCAATATAATTCATAATCACACGCTTATAATGAACAACGCGTTATGGTTATTGTGTTATTAAAAACTGTGTACGCAGGTGTTACAGTTAACATGGTAACACTAAGTTACACCTGGTTTACTTGTATGTTACTGATTAAGAAGTAATGTAAAAAAACAGTTATAACTGCATGAAGATGAATGGTAACACAATACTGGCAAAATACTGTTTACATCTTGCAAATGCATATGATTCAAGACTAGAATTCCCCAGAACGGAGGGAGGGTCGGGGTGACCAAACCTCATTATCATTTAAAGTCATATGCACTGAAACGGCGTGCTGAAAACGGAGCTGTTTTTCAGCAGTTAAAATTAGTGTTTTCTTAAAATACTAATGAGAATTTTTAATAAAAGTATATTACAAAGTTTTCATTTAGACCCTAAAGATTCATATTAACTTGTACAAAAATGGCATTATATGACCCCTTTAAGGTTACAAATACACACACACACACACACACACACACTCCATCATTGCAATCTTGACATTGCAGCCTGTTCATTATAGCCGCAATAAAATATAATAATAAAATAGTAAACCTACCATATAAAAATTACTCTGTTTAAATAGTCAGTAGTACAATTCAGATCATTCACAGTAAGCACCGCCCACTGTGATGTTTCCAAGCATATTTTTAGCATGTAAAGAGGATGATTTTCTATGTCGGTATTGCAGCGTGAGTAAAGTACAAAGCCTATAATAACTGGCAGAAGGCAGTAAGAGAAACAGGAAGTCTGTTATAACTTCTGCATACATTAATTGATCTCGACGTAAACTTCAGCAGTGTGTTCGCTGTAAGAGGCCGATCGCATGGATGTTGCTATTGTGAGTCAGTTATAGCGCCACCAACTGGCAGAAGGAAGTGTGTCACTTTCAAAATGCTTTTAAATCACCCCTTATGTCTCAAGTGAACAAACAGACCAACAGAAAGTCAGATATTTTGGTTTGAATGTGGATTTCTTGAATTTGCACACATCTTCTCGACGGTCGAGCGAAGCTACGTTATTGCCCGCCGTGGCGCTGGCGACTCTAAAGGCCCAGGGTGGCAGTGCCACCGCTTGGCTCGCCATCGCTGCTCGCAGCTTTAATTAGGGCCCAAGCACAAAGTGCGAGGACCCTATTGTTTTCAAGTAGGATTATTATTATTATTATTATTATTATTATTATTTTTTTTTACGACTTACGGGCACTTTTGGGGCTCTTAACATGCTCAAAAACTCTTGAAACTTTGCACACGGGTCAGAACCTGCGGTCATTAGGGCCGGGCTGAAGCTGGTACCCGGCGTGGCAGGGGCTCGACAGCCTCCTGGAACAGGGTCCAAAACTTGGTCTATAACTCAAACACGCTTGCATGTAATAATATGAAACTGGGTACACATATAGATCTCATCGTTTCATATATCCTTCATACTTTTACTTTTTACCCCAGACCAACAGGAAACCGCCTATTTAGGGTTGTTTGAAAACGCACGCTAATGGAATTTGGAATACTCCTCCCAGAGAATTCCACCAATCGCCACCAAACTCGGTCAGCATGATGTCAAGACATTGAGCATGAAAAATTGCCGGCAGATTTTTGATATCTCTAACGGTTTGGCCGTGGCGAGGAAACTAAATGATGGCAGAAACGAGAAACAGTCAGAGTGTTATAACTTCTGCATACATTAATTGATCTCGATGAAACTTCAGCGGTGTGTTCGCTGTAAGAGGCCGATCGCATGGATGTGACTATTGTGAGTCAAAGTTATAGCGCCACCAACTGGCAGAAGGAAGTGTGTCACTTTCAAAATGCTTTAAAATCACCCACTTATTGTTACACGATTTACTTCAAACTTTATGTGTATAATGTAAACACCCGGCAGATGTAGACGTGTGAAAGGATTATTGATATCTTAAATACTGTTGTTGTGGCAGCTCCTCAAACTTGAATTTTCTTTTTGATGCCTGGTGCAGGGGCTCAGTAGCCCACCTTCAGACAAAAGTGGGGTATTGGTTTCATACTTTGACCTAGAGTCAGATATTTTGGTTTGAATGTGGAACACATTGCAAATGAACTTTGAAGCTCCAAAAGCACACAAAGGAAGCATAAAAGCAAGGAAGTGTGTTATAACTTTTGCATATATTAACTGATCTCGATGAAACTTCAGCAGTGTGTCACATGGATGTGACTACTGTGAGTCAAAGTTATAGCGCCACCAACTGGCAGAAGGAAGTGTGTCACTTTCAAAATGCTTTGAAATCACCCCCTTATGTCTCAATTGAACAAACAGTTGATAAAGAAATCGGGTATCAATATATTGAATTATGAATTATTGCAGTGATCAACTTTAATGTCCGGTTAAGATGAAAATAAACTATTGCTCTGTCTAAGCCATTATCTTTCTGAAACACGTCACAAAAACTTACAGAAACTGATAACACAAACATGATGTTGGAAATATACACTTATCAGAATAGTTATATTAAACTTTAGTCTATTTCAGTTAAAGCCATTTCAGTTATAAAGCTGTCTCATGTAATTTCTCCTTTAATTCTATAATATAACCACTAGGTGGAGTTCTAAGCCTATTTTCTGTATTCTCGTTGTTTTAACGTATGAAGAAGACTTGTACATGTTGTTGAGAACGCAGTAAAGTGTGACGCATATTTCGTTCTGTGAGTTTTATGAGTACTCCGAGTCTTTATTAAAACCAACACATGAAACATATGTCTAAAGAAAGTAGGGATGGGCTGATCGATCCGAACGTATCAAAACGTCCGAGAATGATGATCAAATTTCAAAATGCTTTGAAATCACACTCTTATTTTTATTGTAAACCTGTGATAAAACATATATGCTTGTGTTTTACATTTTTAAGAAAACAAAAAAATGGCAGCAAACAACCACTTTTATAATTATTGTTTTGCGATCTTTGCGATTGATTTTCTTTCTGATTAATTTTCTGATAAATCTACCATTTGTTGTTGAAATGACGTAGTTCCAACGGGAGTGCGAGCGGAGGGCGGGTCCACCTTCTTCATGTAGCCAATCAGATGAGCTAATCGCTAACTCTCGATTTACTCTTATCTGATTGGTTTAAAACACGCCAGTCACCAGAACACATCTTTAACATAATTTGGCTCAGACCCGCTTCGTTGCTGCAATGGTACTTTTAATAATGCACACATGCATGTTAAATAATAAATAAATAAAAGAACAAATGAATAAATAAATGAATAAATAAACCATGATTACTTAAGGTTACAAATACACACACACACACACACACTCCATCATTGCAATCTTGACATCGCAGCCTGTTCATTATATCCGCAATAAAATATAATAATAAAATAGTAAACCTAACATATAAAAATTACTCTGTTTAAATTAGGGCTGGGCGATAAAACGATCTCGATATGGCATCGCGATAATATTTATTTAGACTACGATGATAAACTTTTGACATGTTTACTCGATATGGATAGACCTAACAGCCTATTACAAAGCAGAAATAAACGGACAACAGCCAGTCAGAACGCAGATTTTGGCTTGTAGCGTCTAAGTACACGCTCATTTGCTAGCAGAGCACTGTTTGAGCTACCGCAGTGAAGAAAGTGAGTGTAAAGAAAAATGAGTGGAAACGACGTAACTCGAACTATCTTCCAAAGCTGAGGAAATTGTTGACAAAAAAGGTAACAAGACGCCAATTATATGGAAGTGGTTTGGATATCTGAAAAGCGACGACGCGCAAATAAAGACGGTCTCGCGAAATATGCCGCCGGTCGGTGATAACCAAGACGGAAACACAAATAAAACCTTTTCGGTCACCTGAAAAGGTACCATCCCAGCGACCACACCGAGAGTATGAAAATGCGGGCCCATGTTAATGTTACTCCGGCCCAAAAGTTTTGCAGACTAGTCTTTCTGGCAAAAACCTATAATAGGGTAATTAGGGTTACATGAGCACTACCTAAAAGGTGTAGCATAGTGACTGGTTTACAATGTTTACATTTTGCACTTTTTACTCAGATTGCTACCTCTAAAACATTTGAGATATTTAAAACCAGTACACAATTAATATTTTATTTATCTGACAGTTAAGTACTTAAATCTGCCAGGGACTTTGTGGTTCACTTGTTTACATTTGTTGTCTTGGTTGTACCTCTGCAAACATTTTGAAATGTTTGCTGCCCTGCCAAAGAAATTTGATGTGATAGTACTGTAGTCACAGCTTTTAGTTTGATATTTTATAATCAGTTACAAGGCAAGCTAACTTGCATTGTTTTGTCAAGGCAGATAAAGCATGTTTGCTAAAAGTAAAATGTTAACATTTAGATTTAAAGTTTATCAATATTCTTTTATAACAAAATATATTCTCAACCAATCCATGTTTGCACAGTTAAATGTTTGCATTGTTATTTATTTATGTTAATAAACTATATAGTTCAACTATTGAACCTTCTGGTTTCTTCAGGCATCATTATCAGTATACTTTTCAAACGGGCAGCATTATTAAATTATATATCGTAACAAATATCGATATCGATCAATATGGAAAAAATATCGTGATAATATATTTTGCCATATCGCCCAGCCCTAGTTTAAATAGTCAGTAGTACAATTCGTATCATTCACAGTAAGCACTGCTCCACTGTGATGTTTCCAAGCATATTTTTAGCATGTAAAGCGGATGATTTTCTACGTCGGTATTGGAGCGTGAGTAAAGTACAAAGCCTATAATAAAGAATAGTTTAGCATCCAAATACATCGCAAATGTAAAAACATTTTGATTGTAAAGAGAGCGTTTTTTTATTCGTGTTCTGTTCTGAATATCATTCAATTTCAAGGATTTGTTGTGGAATGTTTTGAGAGTATCATCAAATAAGAATAATTCTCTCGCTTTTAGTGATTCCCTAGTTATTTTTTTTATAATTCTAATCCGGTAAGGCAAGTAATATTCTCTGTGTCTTTATATAAATAAACCAAAACAAAAAAGTTTGAGAACCGCTGCTTTATGGCACGCTTTGGATTGTGGTCAGCACAGAAAACAGCGCACGATTCTTAAATGGTTTGAAAGTTATATTGAAATGCTTACAAAGGAATGGATAAGAGGAATCGACATTTTTATTTAAAAACAAGTCATCTGAAACCTGACATCAAGTAAGGTGAGGAACAACGAATTTCACACACTTGGAAAATGCTTTTTATTTGAATGAGTGAATGTGGCTCTTAAAAGAGCCATTGTTGCTGCCCTTAAAAGGACATTTGTTGCTTCATCTTCTGAGTTCCACCTGCAGAGCTTCTCGGAGGTTGCTCGGCAGAAGCTGGTTTCCCTCTGGTCTCAGGTGGACTCCGCCTCTGCACAGATGGAACAAGCCGATGTTTCTGTGGTGAATGCAGCGATCTGCCTCTCTGCCAAGAAGCCAGACATGGCGCCGTTGATCCACCGCCGGCTTCGTTCAATGCCATAGCCAGTCCTGCCAGTCTGTCCTCTCCAATTTAGACGGGTAAAATGCCAGAAAACACCAGCCTGGTTCTGGGAAACATTTGTAAGACTTCGGTCAGGTCACTCTTTATTTCCCGAAGAAAATCGAGGCGGTTGCGCCCACCCGACACAAACTGTTCCCTCCCAGGTGAATAATGAGAATATCTGGAGCTGTAGCTTTGGCCCTGAGAGAGCGCAGAGCTGGAAACAGCTGCTCCCAGAGTCTGCCTCCTCTGCCGTCCCAGGTGATCTCACACTGAAGACCGAGGTTTCCGCCCAGGCGCTGCTCACAGAAGCGAGTATGCAGTGTGCGGATGATGGAACTGCCGACGATCCAAACACGTGAAGCCATCTCAAAGACGAGTGAGGGAATGTGATTTACAACCGGTATTTATGAGTGTTGCACGCTTGGTTCCTAAAGGTGTTACAGGCCCCACCCATTTCCAGATTCAATAATCGGCTCGTTCTTACATAGTAGAGCACGCTCGCACATGCGCAGTCTTCAAAAACGGTGCTTTATTTATTTATGTACCGCACAAAAACGGTACATAAATAACATTTGTATGTGTTCTAAACAAAAGACACAGGTTGTACTGAATGTCAGCTTGTTTATTTGGCTCAAGATAAGGATTTATTAAGTCCACATGTCATGCAAACAAGAAATGCTTCTAACTAGGTCGAGAGCTGTCGCTACGAATGTTCGTTGGAGCTCTACAGCACACATCTTCTACTCGACAGTCAAAGCGAGGTTACGTTATTGCCCATCGTGCACAGCAACCCTAAAGGCACGGGGTGGCGGTGCCACCGGCTTGGGCTCACGCTCATGCAGCTATGCTTTCGCTAGGCTATTAATTATTATTATTATTATTATTATTATTTTTTTTACGACTTACGGGCACTTTTGGGGCTCTTAACATGCTCAAAAACTCTTGAAACTTTGCACACGGGTCAGAACCTGCGGTCATTAGGGCCGGGCTGAAGCTGGTACCCGGGCGTGGCAGGGGTTCGACAGCGCCCCTGGAACAGGGTCCGAAAACTTGGTCTATAACTCAAACACGCTTGCATGTAATAATATGAAACTCGGTACACATATAGATCTCATCGTTTCATATATCCTTCATACTTTTACTTTTTACCCCAGACCAACAGGAAACCGCTCTATTTAGGGTTGTTTGAAAACGCACGCAATGGAATTTGGAATACTCCTCCCAGAGAATTCCACCAATCGCCACCAAACTCGGTCAGCATGATGTCAAGACATTGAGCATGAAAAATTGCCGGCAGATTTTTGATATCTCTAACGGTTTGGCCGTGGCGAGGAAACGAAATGATGGCGAGAAACGAGAAACAGTCAGAGTGTTATAACTTCTGCATACATTAATTGATCTCGATGAAACTTCAGCCGTGTGTTCGCTGTAAGAGGCCGATCGCATGGATGTGACTATTGTGAGTCAAAGTTATAGCGCCACCAACTGGCAGAAGGAAGTGTGTCACTTTCAAAATGCTTTAAAATCACCCACTTATTGTTACACGATTTACTTCAAACTTTAGGTGTATAATGTAAACACACGGCAGATGTAGACGTGTGAAAGGATTATTGATATCTTAAATACTGTTGTCGTGGCAGCTCTTCAAACTTGAATTTTCTTTTTGATGCCTGGTGCAGGGGCTCAGTAGCGCCACCTTCAGACAAAAGTGGGGTATTGGTTTCATACTTTGACCTAGAGTCAGATATTTTGGTTTGAATGTGGAACACATTGTACAAGAACTTTGAAGCTCAAAAAGCACATAAATGCAGCTTAAACAGCAAGGAAGTGTGTTATAACTTCTGCATACATTACTTGATCTCGATGAAACTTCAGCAGTTTCTTCACTGGAAGAGGCTGGTCGCGTGGATGTGACTATTGTGAGTTTCAAAGTTATAGCGCCACCAACTGGCAGAAGGAAGTGTGTCACTTGCAAAGTGTGTCACTTTCAAAATGCTTTGAAATCACCCCCTTATGTCTCAATTGAACAAACAGTTGATAAAGAAATCGGTATCAATATATTGAATTATGAATTATTGCAGTGATCAACTGTGATGTCCGGTTAAGATGAAAATAAACTATTACTCTGTCTAAGCGATTATCTTTCTGAAACACGCCACAAAAACTTACAGAAACAGATAACACAAACATGATGTTGGAAATATACACTTATCAGAATAGTTATATTAAACTTGTCTATTTCAGTTAAAGCCATTTCAGTTATAAAGCTGTCTCATATGTAATTTCTCCTTTAATTCTATAATATAACCACTAGGTGGAGGTCTAAGCACATTTTCTGTATTCTCGTTGTTTTAACGTAAGAAGAAGACTTGTACGTGTTGACTGTTGAGAACGGTGTTTGGAGTTTTTAAAAGAGGCGGACCAGACGGAAAAACAAGACATACTGCATCATTGCGCTCAATATTTTAACGAGGGCCACTCGTACGCTGTACACGGTGTAAACATCAGCTTGAGGACTCTTCAAAATGTATATAGCGTCTCAGTTCTGGATGGAGTTATTTGCAGACCTTAGAGATGCTGGATACTTCAACGGAGTCGTGAGCGCCATTGCTTTGGTGATACAATAAAAAATACTCTACAAAAAAAAAAAAAAAAAAAAACAGGGTTTCCAGGGGTCTTAAAAAGTCTTAAAAGTCTAAAATTTCAAAATGACAATTTAAGGCCTTAAAAGTCTTAAATTTGCTGAAGTATTGTGTTCTAGGTCTTAAATAATTTTTAACAGGTCTTAATTTTCCTACGTCCATGTAAATCTCATTTAAATGCTCCCGCAGCTTTGGAATGTTTTTTTTTAATTCCGTGGTGTTGTAGTTTCTTATTTCGCTAGTCCAAATGTAATTCGCTGTATTATGACTACAAAATAGACCAACATGCAACAGCCAATCAGCTTTGAGCTTTCGTGTTATTGGCGCGAGTCTCTCGGATACCACAGAAAGACGTTAAACGGATTTTATTCAGCTATGAGGAAGTGCAAGTTTAGCGATACTTGGCTTGAAAAATCTGAATTTCGTGCTTGGTTAAAGCCAGTTGCAAATAACGCATTTGAAGCCTACTGCTTAGGCAAGAAAGCTATTAAATTGGGAATGTTGGGTGTACGGGCGCTGGAGTCTCATTCAAAAAGTGAAAAACATCTAACTGCTGTGAAGGGTCTCCAGCAAACTACAGCCATCAGCCATTACGCGCTTTGGAATAGCGGATGATGACTAATTTCCAAAATCACGGGACCGTTCGTGCTGATGTTCGACGAAAGTCTTAATCGCACCACCAAAACGAAACAGCTGGACCTGCACGCACGCTTTTGGTCTGCTGCGAATGGGTCGAGACTGCAATAAATAAAAATAAAAAGGAATAGGCTACAATAAATGATCTATGGCAGGGCTAGTATAATGGTGGCCCCCAGATCATCTTTATCTGGCCCTCCAACAGTTTTTTTATGTTTAAAAACCCTCACAATCTGATATCAAAGTGCCCTCTCAGCAAAGGTTTAGCGTTCATAGGCAACCGCGATTCATCGGTGAGTTTAACAACGCTCATTGTGGTGTACAACCCCATTCATCGGTGAGTTTAACAACGCTCAACTGCAGGTAAAGCAGCATTCAGAGGTGAGTTTAACCAAAACAACGCTAAACTGCATGTGGCTAATGTTTACACTCAGGGTACATTACGGCATGTTTTCCATAACGCTACGACGTTCTCAATATAATTCATAATCCCACGCTTATAATGAACAACGCGTTATGGTTATTGTGTTATTAAAAACTGTGTACGCAGGTGTTACAGTTAACATGGTAACACTAAGTTACACCTGGTTTACTTGTATGTTACTGATTAAGAAGTAATGTCAAAAAACAGTTATAACTGCATGAAGATGAATGGTAACACAATACTGGCAAAATACTGTTTACATCTTGCAAATGCATATGATTCAAGACTAGAATTCCCCAGAACGGAGGGAGGGGCGGGTGACCAAACCTCATTATCATTTAAAGTCATATGCACTGAAACGGCGTGCTGAAAACGGAGCTGTTTTTGAGCAGTTAAAATTAGTGTTTTCTTAAAATACTAATGAGAATTTTTAATAAAAGTATATTACAAAGTTTTCATTTAGACCCTAAAGATTCATATTAACTTGTACAAAAATGGCATTATATGACCCCTTTAAGGTTACAAATACACACACACACACACACTCCATCATTGCAATCTTGACATTGCAGCCTGTTCATTATAGCCGCAATAAAATATAATAATAAAATAGTAAACCTACCATATAAAAATTACTCTGTTTAAATAGTCAGTAGTACAATTCAGTATCATTCACAGTAAGCACCGCTCCACTGTGATGTTTCCAAGCATATTTTTAGCATGTAAAGAGGATGATTTTCTACGTCGGTATTGGAGCGTGAGTAAAGTACAAAGCCTATAATAACTGGCAGAAGGCAGTAAGAGAAACAGGAAGTCTGTTATAACTTCTGCATACATTAATTGATCTCGATCGAAACTTCAGCAGTGTGTTCGCTGTAAGAGGCCGATCGCATGGATGTTGCTATTGTGAGTCAGTTATAGCGCCACCAACTGGCAGAAGGAAGTGTGTCACTTTCAAAATGCTTTTAAATCACCCCTTATGTCTCAAGTGAACAAACAGACCAACAGAAAGTCAGATATTTTGGTTTGAATGTGGATTTCTTGAATTTGCACACATCTTCTCGACGGTCGAGCTGAGCTTACGTTATTGCCCGTCGTGGCGCTGGCGACCCTAAAGGCCCAGGGTGGCGGTGCCACCGGCTTGGGCTCGTCATCGCTGCTCGCAGCTTTAATTATTATTATTATTATTATTATTATTTTTTACGACTTACGGGGCACTTTTGGGGCTCTTAACATGCTCAAAAACTCTTGAAACTTTGCACACGGGTCAGAACCTGCGGTCATTAGGGCCGGCCTGAAGCTGGTACCCGGCGTGGCAGGGGGCTCGACAGCGCTCCTGGAACAGGGGCCGAAAACTTGGTCTATAACTCAAACACGCTTGCATGTAATAATATGAAACTCGGTACACATATAGATCTCATCATTTCATATATCCTTCATACTTTCACTTTTTACCCCAGACCAACAGGAAACCGTCTATTTAGGGTTGTTTGAAAACGCACGCAATGGAATTTGGAATACTCCTCCCAGAGAATTCCACCAATCGCCACCAAACTCGGTCAGCATGATGTCAAGACATTGACCATGAAAAATTGCCGGCAGATTATTGATATCTCCAACGGTTTGGCCGTGGCAAGGAAACGAAATGATGGCGAGAAACGAGAAACAGTCAGAGTGTTATAACTTCTACATACATTAATTGATCTCGATGAAACTTCAGCGGTGTGTTCGCTGTAAGAGGCCGATCGCATGGATGTGACTATTGTGAGTCAAAGTTATAGCGCCACCAACTGGCAGAAGGAAGTGTGTCACTTTCAAAATGCTTTAAAATCACCCACTTATTGTTACACGATTTACTTCAAACTTTAGGTGTATAATGTAAACACACGGCAGATGTAGACGTGTGAAAGAATTATTGATATCTTAAATACTGCTGTCGTGGCAGCTCTTCAAACTTGAATTTTCTTTTTGATGCCTGGTGCAGGGGCTCAGTAGCGCCACCTTCAGACAAAAGTGGGGTATTGGTTTCATACTTTGACCTAGAGTCAGATATTTTGGTTTGAATGTGGAACACATTGCACAAGAACTTTGAAGCTCAAAAAGCACATAAATGAAGCTTAAACAGCAAGGAAGTGTGTTATAACTTCTGCATACATTACTTGATCTCGATGAAACTTAAGCAGTTTCTTCACTTGAAGAGGCCGGTCGCGTGGATGTGACTATTGTGAGTCAAAGTTATAGCGCCACCAACTGGCAGAAGGAAGTGTGTCACTTTCAAAATGCTTTGAATTCACCCCTTATGTCTCAATTGAACAAACAGTTGATAAAGAAATCGGTATCAATATATTGAATTATGAATTATTTCACTGATCAACTGTGATGTCCGGTTAAGATGAAAATAAACTATTACTCTGTCTAAGCGATTATCTTTCTGAAACACGCCACAAAAACTTACAGAAACGGATAACACAAACATGATGTTGGAAATATACACTTATCAGAATAGTTATATTAAACTTGTCTATTTCAGTTAAAGCCATTTCAGTTATAAAGCTGTCTCATATGTAATTTCTCCTTTAATTCTATAATATAACCACTAGGTGGAGGTCTAAGCACATTTTCTGTATTCTCGTTGTTTTAACGTAAGAAGAAGACTTGTACGTGTTGACTGTTGAGAACGGTGTTTGGAGTTTTTAAAAGAGGCGGACCAGACGGAAAAACAAGACATACTGCATCATTAGCGTTCAATATTTTAACGAGGGCCACTCGTGACGCTGTACACGGTGTAAACATCAGCTTGAGGACTCTTAAAAATGTATATAGGTCTCAGTTCTGGATGGAGTTATTTGCAGACCTTAGAGATGCTGGATACTTCAACGGGAGTCGTGAGCGTCATTGCTTTGGTGATACAATAAAAAATACTCTACAAAAAAAACAAAAAAAAAAAAAACAGGGTTTCCACGGGGTCTTAAAAAGTCTTAAAAAGTCTAAAATTTCAAAATGACAATTTAAGGCCTTAAAAAGTCTTAAATTTGCTGAAGTATTGTGTTCTAGGTCTTAAATAATTTTTAACAGGTCTTAATTTTCCTACGTCCATGTAAATCTCATTTAAATGCTCCCAGCAGCTTTGGAATGTTTTTTTTTAATTCCGTGGTGTTGTAGTTTCTTATTTCGCTAGTCCAAATGTAATTCACTGTATTATGACTACAAAATAGACCAACATGCAACAGCCAATCAGCTTTGAGCTTTCGTGTTATTGGCGCGAGTCTCTCGGATACCACAGAAAGACGTTAAACGGATTTTATTCAGCTATGAGGAAGTGCAAGTTTAGCGATACTTGGCTTGAAAAATCTGAATTTCGTGCTTGGTTAAAGCCAGTTGCAAATAATGCATTTGAAGCCTACTGCTTATGCAAGAAAGCTATTAAATTGGGAATGTTGGGTGTACGGGCGCTGGAGTCTCATTCAAAAAGTGAAAAACATCTAACTGCTGTGAAGGGTCTCCAGCAAACGACAGCCATCAGCCATTACGCTTTGGAATAGCGGATGATGACTAATTTCCAAAATCACGGACCGTTCGTGCTGATGTTCGACGAAAGTCTTAATCGCACCACCAAAACGAAACAGCTGGACCTGCACGTATGTTTTTGGTCTGCTGCGAATGGGTCGAGACTGCAATAAATAAAAATAAAAAGGAATAGGCTACAATAAATGATCTATGGCAGGGCTAGTATAATGGTGGCCCCCAGATCATCTTTATCTGGCCCTCCAACAGTTTTTTTATGTTTAAAAACCCTCACAATCTGATATCAAAGTGCCCTCTCAGCAAAGGTTTAGCTGCTTCATAGGCAACCGCATTCATCGGTGAGTTTAACAACGCTCATTGTGGTGTACAACCCCATTCATCGGTGAGTTTAACAACGCTCAACTGCAGGTAAAGCAGCATTCAGAGGTGAGTTTAACCAAAACAACGCTAAACTGCATGTGGCTAATGTTTACACTCAGGGTACATTACGGCATGTTTTCCATAACGCTACGACGTTCTCAATATAATTCATAATCCCACGTTTATAATGAACAACGCGTTATGGTTATTGTGTTATTAAAAACTGTGTACGCAGGTGTTACAGTTAACATGGTAACACTAAGTTACACCTGGTTTACTTGTATGTTACTGATTAAGAAGTAATGTAAAAAAACAGTTATAACTGCATGAAGATGAATGGTAACACAATACTGGCAAAATACTGTTTACATCTTGCAAATGCATATGATTCAAGACTAGAATTCCCCCAGAACGGAGGGAGGGGCGGGTGACCAAACCTCATTATCATTTAAAGTCATATGCACTGAAACGGCGTGCTGAAAACGGAGCTGTTTTTGAGCAGTTAAAATTAGTGTTTTCTTAAAATACTAATGAGAATTTTTAATAAAAGTATATTACAAAGTTTTCATTTAGACCCTAAAGATTCATATTAACTTGTACAAAAATGGCATTATATGACCCCTTTAAGGTTACAAATACACACACACACACACTCCATCATTGCAATCTTGACATTGCAGCCTGTTCATTATAGCCGTAATAAAATATAATAATAAAATAGTAAACCTACCATATAAAAATTACTCTGTTTAAATAGTCAGTAGTACAATTCGTATCATTCACAGTAAGCACCGCTCCACTGTGATGTTTCCAAGCATATTTTTACGCATGTAAAGAGGATGATTTTCTACGTCGGTATTGGAGCGTGAGTAAAGTACAAAGCCTATAATAACTGGCAGAAGGCAGTAAGAGAAACAGGAAGTCTGTTATAACTTCTGCATACATTAATTGATCTCGATCGAAACTTCAGCAGTGTGTTCGCTGTAAGAGGCCGATCGCATGGATGTTGCTATTGTGAGTCAGTTATAGCGCCACCAACTGGCAGAAGGAAGTGTGTCACTTTCAAAATGCTTTTAAATCACCCCTTATGTCTCAAGTGAACAAACAGACCAACAGAAAGTCAGATATTTTGGTTTGAATGTGGATTTCTTGGAATTTGCACACATCTTCTCGACGGTCGAGCGAAGCTTACGTTATTGCCCGTCGTGCGCTGGCGACCCTAAAGGCCCAGGGTGGCGGTGCCACCGGCTTGGGCTCGCCATCGCTGCTCGCAGCTTTAATTATTATTATTATTATTATTTTTTTTACGACTATTGGGGCACTTTTGGGGCTCTTAACGTGCTCAAAAACTCTTGAAACTTTGCACACGGGTCAGAACCCGCGGCTGTCAGGGCCGGGCTGAAGCTGGTACCCGGGCGTGGCAGGGGGGCTCGACAGCGCCCCCTGGAACAGGGTCCGAAAACTTGGTCTATAACTCAAACACGCTTGCATGTAATAATATGAAACTCGGTGCACGTATAGATCTCATCGTTTCATATATCCTTCATACTTTTACTTTTTACCCCAGACCAACAGGAAACCGTCTATTTAGGGTTGTTTGAAAAACGCACGCAATGGAATTTGGAATACTCCTCCCAGAGAATTCCACCAATCGCCACCAAACTCGGTCAGCATGATGTCAACACATTGAGCATGAAAAATTGCTGGCAGATTTTTGATATCTCTAACGGTTTGGCCGTGGCGAGGAAACGAAATGATGGCGCGAAAAGAGAAACAGGAAGTGTGTTATAACTTCTGCATACATTAATTGATCTCCATGAAACCGCAGCAGCGTGATCGCTGGAAGAAGCCGATCGCATGGATGTGACTATTGTCAGTCAAAGTTATAGCGCCACCAACTGGCAGAAGGAAGTGTGTCACTTTTAAAATGCTTTGAAATCACCCACTTATTTTTACCCGATTTACTTAAAACTTTAGGTGTATAATGTAAACACACGGCAGATGTAGACATGTGAAAGGATTATTGATATCTTCGATACTGTCGCCGCGGCAACGCTTCAAACTCGAATATTCTTTTTGATGCTTTTGAGACTCTTAGCATACTTGAAATTGCATGAAACTCGACAGACTCATCACATTTATTAGCCAGTACACATGTGCAAAGTTTCAGAAACGGGCGTGGTGCAGGGGCTCAGTAGCGCCACCTTTTGACAAAAGTGGGGGTTGCTTTACACTTTGACCCACAGTCACAAAACTCAGGAATTATATTGTTCTCATCGAGCCGGACAACTTTCTAATTTACAGTCATTAGCTCAGACCAACAGAAAGTCAGATATCGTGGTTTGAATGTGGATGTTTTGGAGAATTTTCTCTCCTCTCTCACTGACCCTACGTCTCTCTGTGTCTGGGGGAGGGTGCTGATTTTGCTGAGGAGTGAAAATGCTTTTATTTTTGTTTTTCAAGGTTTTGGGGCCCTTAACGTGCTCGAAAACTCTTGAAACTTTGCACACGGGTCGGAACCCGCGGCCATCAGGGTCGGACCGAAGATGGTACCCGAGCGTGGCAGGGGGCTCGACAGCGCCCCTGGAATGGGATTCGAACACTTGTCCATATATCAAACATGCTTGCATGTAATGATATGAAACTCAGTACACTTGTAGGTCTCGTCGGGCCGAACAACTTTCGTGCTCTAAGTTTTACGCCAGCCCAACAGGAAGTCGGCTATTATGGGTTGTTTGGAAACACGTGCTCTGGAATTATATATATTCCTCCTAGAGAATGAATCCAATCGCCACCAAACTCGGTCGGCATGAAGTCAAGACATTGAGGATGCTACATTCCGGACGGATTTTTGATATCTCGAACGGTTTGGCCGTGGCGAGAAATTGATTTATGACTAAAAATGGACACATGAAGTGTGTTATAACTTAGTTAGTTCTATCTACAGTTACAAAACTCGGCGTGTATATTGTTCTCGTCGAGCCGAACAACTTTCTAATTTACAGTCATTAGCTCCGACCAACAGAAAGTCAGATATTGTGGTTTGAATGTGGATTTCTTAAAATTTTTCTCTTTCTGAGTGACCCTCCTCCTCCCTTTCTGTGTTTTTTCTCTCAGTGTCTCTCTGTCTGACAGACAGAATGGGCCTGCCAAATTTTTTTTGTGTGTGTGTGTGTGTGTGGGGAGGGAGGGGGGTTCTCTGTTGGGTTTACATTTGCTTTTTGATTGTTTGATTGTTTTTCAAGGTTTCTGGGACTTTTGGGGCCCTTAACATGCTCGAAAACTCTTGAAACTTTGCACACAGGTCAGAACCCACGGCCATCAGGTCCGGGCTGAATCTGGTACCCGGGCGTGGCAGGGGGCTCGACAGCGACACCTGGAATGGGATTCAAACACTTGTCCATATATCAAACATGCTTGTATGTAATAATATGAAACTCGAACACTTCTAGATCTCGTCGGGCCGAACAACTTTCTAATTTACAGTCATTAGCTCAGACCAACAGAAAGTCAGATATTTTGGTTTGAATGTGGAACACATTTCAAATTAACTTTGAAGCTCCAAAAGCACATCAAAAGTAACATAAAAGAAGGGAGTGTGTTATAACTTCTGCATACATTAACTGATCTCGATGAAACTTCAGCAGTGTGTTTGCGGGAAGAGGCCGGTCGCATGGATGTGACTACTGTGAGTCAAAGTTATAGCGCCACCAACTGGCAGAAGGAAGTGTGTCACTTTCAAAATGCTTTGAAATCACCCTCTTATGTCTCAAGTGAACAAACAGACCAACAGAAAATCAGATATTTTGGTTTGAATGTGGAACACATTTCAAATTAACTTTGAAGCTCCAAAAAGCACATCAAAAGTAACATAAAAGAAGGGAGTGTGTTATAACTTCTGCATACATTAACTGATCTCGATGAAACTTCAGCAGTGTGTCACATGGATGTGACTATTGTGAGACAAAGTTATAGCTCCACCAACTGGCAGAAGGGAGTGTGTCACTTTCAAAATGCTTTTAAATCACCCTCTTATGTCTCAAGTGAACAAACAGACCAACAGAAAGTCAGATATTTTGGTTTGAATGTGGAACACATTGCAAATGAACTTTGAAGCTCCAAAAAGCACATAAAGGCAGCTTAAAAGCAAGGAAGTGTGTTATAACTTCTGCATACATTAACTGATCTCGATGAAACTTCAGCAGTGCGTAAATTATAATTACATTAATAAACCTGAACAGAGACCTCCGGATAAATACTGGCCTTCTGGATTAACACGCTTAAGTGCTGCAAAAGATATTGACCTATGACATCAAAAATTAATCTACATTTGAATTACCTCATAGATGTGACTATTGTGGTTCACGGTCCTAGGCACTGTCCCTGTCTCAAATGGCACACTTCATATGAATTTTCAGTCTTGTGTACTTATTTCGTGTGTCCATTAACTCCATGAGACCGTAGGGTGTCTCATTTTTCATTTTAGGTATCGGAAGGGTGCTCACGCATACTTTGTGGTTGATATGTGCCCTCCATGCGAACTTTTGCAGAGCCCACGCTGATGCGAGCTCTACAGCACACGTCTTCTCGACGGTCAAAGCGAGGTTACGTTATTGCCCATTGTGCACAGCGACCCTAAAGGCACGGGGCCCGCCATCGCTGCTCGCAGCTATATTTATTATTATTATTATTATTATTTTTTTTTTACGACTTACGGGGCACTTTTGGGGCTCTTAACATGCTCAAAAACTCTTGAAACTTTGCACACGGGTCAGAACCTGCGGTCATTAGGGCCGGGCTGAAGCTGGTAGCCGGGCGTGGCAGGGGGCTCGACAGCGCCCCTGGAACAGGGTCCGAAAACTTGGTCTATAACTCAAACACGCTTGCATGTAATAATATGAAACTGGGTACACATATAGATCTCATCGTTTCATATATCCTTCATACTTTTACTTTTTACCCCAGACCAACAGGAAACCGTCTATTTAGGGTTGTTTGAAAACGCATGCAATGGAATTTGGAATACTCCTCCCAGAGAATTCCACCAATCGCCACCAAACTCGGTCAGCATGATGTCAAGACATTGAGCATGAAAAATTGCCGGCAGATTTTTGATATCTCTAACGGTTTGGCCGTGGCGAGAAACGAAATGATGGCGAGAAACGAGAAACAGTCAGAGTGTTATAACTTCTGCATACATTAATTGATCTCGATGAAACTTCAGCGGTGTGTTCGCTGTAAGAGGCCGATCGCATGGATGTGACTATTGTGAGTCAAAGTTATAGCGCCACCAACTGGCAGAAGGAAGTGTGTCACTTTCAAAATGCTTTAAAATCACCCACTTATTGTTACACGATTTACTTCAAACTTTATGTGTATAATGTAAACACCGGCAGATGTAGACGTGTGAAAGGATTATTGATATCTTAAATACTGTTGTTGTGGCAGCTCTTCAAACTTGAATTTTCTTTTTGATGCCTGGTGCAGGGGCTCAGTAGCGCCACCTTCAGACAAAAGTGGGGTATTGGTTTCATACTTTGACCTAGAGTCAGATATTTTGGTTTGAATGTGGAACACATTGCAAATGAACTTTGAAGCTCCAAAAAGCACACAAAGGAAGCATAAAAGCAAGGAAGTGTGTTATAACTTTTGCATATATTAACTGATCTCGATGAAACTTCAGCAGTGTGTCACATGGATGTGACTACTGTGAGTCAAAGTTATAGCGCCACCAACTGGCAGAAGGAAGTGTGTCACTTTCAAAATGCTTTGAAATCACCCCTTATGTCTCAATTGAACAAACAGTTGATAAAGAAATCGGGTATCAATATATTGAATTATGAATTATTGCAGTGATCAACTTTAATGTCCGGTTAAGATGAAAATAAACTATTGCTCTGTCTAAGCCATTATCTTGCTGAAACACGTCACAAAAACTTACAGAAACTGATAACACAAACATGATGTTGGAAATATACACTTATCAGAATAGTTATATTAAACTTTAGTCTATTTCAGTTAAAGCCATTTCAGTTATAAAGCTGTCTCATGTAATTTCTCCTTTAATTCTATAATATAACCACTAGGTGGAGTTCTAAGCCTATTTTCTGTATTCTCGTTGTTTTAACGTATGAAGAAGACTTGTACATGTTGTTGAGAACGTAGTAAAGTGTGACGCATATTTCGTTCTGTGAGTTTTATGAGTACTCCGAGTCTTTATTAAAACCAACACATGAAACATATGTCTAAAGAAAGTAGGGATGGGCTGATCGATCCGAACGTATCAAAGCGTCCGAGAATGATGATCAAATTTCAAAATGCTTTGAAATCACACTCTTATTTTTATTGTAAACCTGTGATAAAACATATATGCTTGTGTTTTACATTTTTAAGAAAACAAAAAAAATGGCAGCAAACAACCACTTTTATAATTATTGTTTTGCGATCTTTGCGATTGATTTTCTTTCTGATTAATTTTCTGATAAATCTACCATTTGTTGTTGAAATGATGTAGTTCCAACGGGAGTCGCGAAGTGGAGGGCGGGTCCACCTTCTTCATGTAGCCAATCAGATGAGCTAATCGCTAACTCTCGATTTACTCTTATCTGATTGGTTTAAAAACACGCCAGTCACCAGAACACATCTTTAACATAATTTGGCTCAGACCCGTTCTCTTTGCTGCAATGGTACTTTTAATAATGCACACATGCATGTTAAATAATAAATAAATAAAAGAACAAATGAATAAATAAATGAATAAATAAACCATGATTACTTAAGGTTACAAATACACACACACACACACTCCATCATTGCAATCTTGACATCGCAGCCTGTTCATTATATCCGCAATAAAATATAATAATAAAATAGTAAACCTAACATATAAAAATTACTCTGTTTAAATTAGGGCTGGGCGATAAAACGATCTCGATATGGCATCGCGATAATATTTATTTAGACTACGATGATAAACTTTTGACATGTTTACTCGATATGGATAGACCTAACAGCCTATTACAAAGCAGAAATAAACGGACAACAGCCAGTCAGAACGCAGATTTTGGCTTGTGCGTCTAAGTACACGCCCATTTGCTAGCAGAGCACTGTTTGAGCTACCGGCAGTGAAGAAAGTGAGTGTAAAGAAAAATGAGTGGAAACGACGAACTCGAACTATCTTCCAAAGCTGAGGAAATTGTTGACAAAAAAGGTAACAAGACGTCAATTATATGGAAGTGGTTTGGATATCTGAAAAGCGACGACAGCGCAAATAAAGACGGTCTCGCGAAATATGCCGTCGGTCGGTGATAACCAAGACGGAAACACAAATAAAACCTTTTCGGTCACCTGAAAAGGTACCATCCCAGCGACCACACCGAGAGTATGAAAATGCGGGCCCATGTTAATGTTACTCCGTCCAAAAGTTTTGCAGACTAGTCTTTCTGGCAAAAAACCTATAATAGGGTAATTAGGGTTACATGAGCACTACCTAAAAGGTGTAGCATAGTGACTGGTTTACAATGTTTACATTTTGCACTTTTTACTCAGATTGCTACCTCTAAAACATTTGAGATATTTAAAACCAGTACACAATTAATATTTTATTTATCTGACAGTTAAGTACTTAAATCTGCCAGGGACTTTGTGGTTCACTTGTTTACATTTGTTGTCTTGGTTGTACCTCTGCAAACATTTTGAAATGTTTGCTGCCCTGCCAAAGAAATTTGATGTGATAGTACTGTAGTCACAGCTTTTAGTTTGATATTTTATAATCAGTTACAAGGCAAGCTAACTTGCATTGTTTTGTCAAGGCAGATAAAGCATGTTTGCTAAAAGTAAAATGTTAACATTTAGATTTAAAGTTTATCAATATTCTTTTATAACAAAATATATTCTCAACCAATCCATGTTTGCACAGTTAAATGTTTGCATTGTTATTTATTTATGTTAATAAACTATATAGTTCAACTATTGAACCTTCTGGTTTCTTCAGGCATCATTATCAGTATACTTTTCAAACGGGCAGCATTATTAAATTATATATCGTAACAAATATCGATATCGATCAATATGGAAAAAAATATCGTGATAATATATTTTGCCATATCGCCCAGCCCTAGTTTAAATAGTCAGTAGTACAATTCAGTATCATTCACAGTAAGCACTGCTCCACTGTGATGTTTCCAAGCATATTTTTAGCATGTAAAGCGGATGATTTTCTACGTCGGTATTGGAGCGTGAGTAAAGTACAAAGCCTATAATAAAGAATAGTTTAGCATCCAAATACATCGCAAATGTAAAAACATTTTGATTGTAAAGAGAGCGTTTTTTATTACGTGTTCTGTTCTGAATATCATTCAATTTCAAGGATTTGTTGTGGAATGTTTTGAGAGTATCATCAAATAAGAATAATTCTCTCGTTTTAGTGATTCCCTAGTTATTTTTTTTATAATTCTAATCCGGTAAGGCAAGTAATATTCTCTGTGTCTTTATATAAATAAACCAAAACAAAAAAGTTTGAGCACCGCTGCTTTATGGCACGTTTTGGATTGTGGTCAGCACAGAAAACAGCGCACGATTCTTAAATGGTTTGAAAGTTATATTGAAATGCGAATGTTCGTTGGAGCTCTACAGCACACATCTTCTACTCGACAGTCAAAGCGAGGTTACGTTATTGCCCATCGTGCACAGCAACCCTAAAGGCACGGGGGTGGCGGTGCCACCGGCTTGGGCCCGTCATCGCTGCTCGCAGCTTTAATTAACCTTTGTAATTGAAACAAAATAGAATAATTGTCTTTTCTGTTTTTTTCAGTGATCGATTTTCATCTGATTTTTGTAAGTGATCATTCTAGAAGTCATCCTACAGTTCTGATTTGCCATGTTCTTAACATACTGTTTTAGTCAATAAAGATAAATTGAGTGCACATTATTTCACAAAGGCATTTTCAATATATTTGACTCCTTTTCATGTTTCTTCTTTTTCTCAACAGGAGCTACATACACCCCAAAGGCTCTTTTCAGAGCCAAGGCCCATATTACACAGCGTCTTTGCCTTTGTACAGTAAGTATGTGTTTTAATTAACCTAAAAGACAACTGAAACGCTATCTTACCATGAAATAAAATTAGTCATACCGTGAAACAGAATTTTGGTCATACCGCCCACCCCTACCCTGGTCGGTAACACTTTACGGTAAGGGTACATGAATTATCATGAATTCATGTATAAATTCATGCATGAATTATGCATTAATTCATTCATTAATATCTCATGAATCATCATGGAACTAACACGAGTTCAACGGTTTTCATTCATGACTTCATGGATGAACAAGATCTTAATTAAAACATTAACTAAGATGAGTACATCATCATGAATTATGATTTATTACACTTGATTATTATGTTTTCTTTGTTCAAAGTTATGCCACCATTAATAGCACATTGTTCATCAGTGTTTCAAAAGACCTAGTCACCACTTTAGTTGAGGGGCTAATAGTAGATAGAGTAGATAATGCTTAGTTAGTGATGACTACTGTATTTGAATGTCAACAGAATTTGTGTACTATAAGCTTTGATTGGTCAATTTTGGGGTCTGTCCAATACTGTACTCATTGCTAACTAAGCATATCTATCAGTGACTTCATCATGTGTGTGGCCCCTCAACTAAAGTGGTGACTAGGTCCTTTTAAACACTGATGAACAATGTGCTATTAAAGGTGGCATAACTGTGAACAAAGAAAACATAATGATCATGCTTAATAAATGTTTTTGTGCCTTTTGTGGGGCTTAACAATAACACATAATAGTATACCCACAATATCGGATTTGGATCGGCCTCGTCTGATCGATGTCTGATCGATACCCGATCCCGCAAAAATGGCAGTATCGGAGCCGATAACGATCCTGAGTATCGGATCGGGACATCCCTAGTAATAATAACAGCCATTAAGCTCCTGGACAATTGACCGTTCCCAAAGATCCCCCCCCCCCCCCTTAGTTACTATCGCTATGTCCGACAAGCTACGCTGCTCTCACACACACCATGTTCTCACACGTAAAAAATACATCGCTGACAGACAAAATTTGAAATTTGATCTTTTTTTCTTTTCAAACAATAAATACAGTTTTGTGGCTCTTTAATGTGTCGTGACAGATCGCTGTAGAGCATCAGTTAAAGCTGCTCGTGATCCAATCATCTCTTCCTTCTAGTTCATTTATAGCATCAAATAAACATGAATGAACATAAGAATGAATGTTGTTTTAACCACGGAAAGGCGTCAGTACATTCCGTTTTTCAAGTTCAAATCCTCCAATGTTAATCTGCTAACCCTGACTGCTTTGTCGGACAAAATGGCAGATGGCTAAGTATGATTGGTCAGATCACCTGTCAATCAAGCTCCTTGCGAAGGGTCAATTGTTTCTCTATATGTTATCATTATAATAGTCCTAATTATGGTGTTCATAACAAAACCAGCATGAAGAAACTTGTTCGCCTATTAAACTAAAATAAATATTTACTCACACATGTGCAAGTTAATGCAAGTCTGTTAGGTAAAAGGAAATTAGGCTACTATTTATGTTTTAAATAAAAATGATACATTTTGATGTCTTTGTAGAGGAGAGGAGAACGCTCGTGCTGCTGGAGAAGAGCCACTTCACTGGCAGAGTCATAGCAGAGGTGAAGTTCGACACATTGTCAATATGGCTGGTTTTCTTTTGAATCTGAGGGACCAGTGGTTACATATTAGATCACAGCCTGGTCTAATACATATTGATTGCAGGGTCAGTCAAATTGTCTATAAATTATCTGTTCCACAGGCAATGTTCAGCCCCACTCATAATCCAGATCCTGTCGAGTTTACAGCTCCAACTCAGGTACACAGTGACCATCATCACCCTAACATTTAATCTATAATTTGGTTCTTAGCTGAGGTTCACTTGGGACGCAGTCATGTAAAGTTTTTCTCAGGAACACAATATATGAGCAGATGGATCTAACTAGCCTACTACTCAAACATTACCTTACATACTGAAATCCACTGCTTCATCAATCCCTTATTTAATCAAAATGTATATCCCTGTTTGTTCCCTACATTTACTATGTGTCTGTTTCACAGCAATGTAATAATTCATGTTTGTTGAGATTCCCCGTTTGTGTCCTATGTCTTCTGTGATGCGCTCTCCCACGCACACTGCTGCCTAAGTAGTTTATGGTTACTGCTACGACCCTGAGGGTCATTTCTGTGTATTTTTTTGGGTTTCTGTTCCCTTGGCGTGTGTCTTATAGGCCGATTGGTGCAGCTGATTGGTGTGGTGATCCAATTGGACATAACGACAGCCTGCCCCTTTAAAAGTCGCTGCTGACGTCATTCAAGAGCTTTGCTCTTGCTCGTTTTGGGGATCGCTTTTCATTGTCATCAAGCTTTTGATCCTGCGAAAAAAAAACTGATTGATGCACAACAAGCTGCCTTTATTTGCCAAAGTGAATGACATTGAAACCTGTGATCTCGTGCATTGTTATTTGGTTAGAGATGGTGTTCCAATGTGTAAATGCCCACTGGGCAGTGGACTTTCTGATGAACGTGTCTTGCAGGTGGTAGTGCCATCGTCACTGCGCAAAATGGTGTAGACAACCGCCCATAATGATGCAGGTCATGTGGGAGTTAAAAAGACGCATCACAAAATTGACCGTTCGCAGGCCCCTCCCACAAAACGGCCATTGTCCAATCACACATCATAGCAACCGTTACTATGTGAGCAGGTCTGTCAAACATTGACTCCAAGCAAGATGGTGAAGCGGTGCACCACGGCGTTTGTAAATCGGACACTAGATACCCTGAGATACCCTGAGAGATTGTCTGGAGGAGTTGTGTTCTTTCCATTTCCAAAGCCGAAAACACAACGTGAGCGGTGCCTACAATGGATAAAACAGTGTGGACAGCCCCACTCCCAGTTAAATGTGTAGAACATGGTTAACTTCAGCGTGCAGCGTGCGTGAGACTGAGACACTGAGATTAACGTTAGTCAAAGAAAAATTACGTTTTCTAAAGGGTTGTTGTTAACATGATATTCTCGGGGGAAAATGAGCAGCAGTCACTAGCAGTGCAGCACCCGTAGGCTAACGTTACAGTTTAGAGGAGTGCACGTTACGAACGGGAAAGCATGAAGCTTACTTGACAACATCAGTTCATATATCAATATCGTAACGAATAGAAATAACCTTAAATAATGTATGGTTATCTGCATCTTTCCGTCTCTTATGTATAGTTACTTTTTAAACACGAAAATCGCATTCAGCATGACACGCAAGCGGTTGCCGTGGTAATGAACAACCTGCTTGTTAAAGCGAATGTATCTGAGGCAAAATTACTAAATATGCAGCGCAAGTTATATATTTCTAACTCCAAACATTAGCCACTGAACCAGGTTACAAAATCTTCTTCAAGGCTGAAATTTGGTCTCTGCATTTATCCCATCCATGATTAGTGAAACACACAGAGCACACAGTGAACACTTACTCAAGGGCACTTCAGCCATGGATGTGGGCATGGGAGAGCAGTGCTTCAAAGACAATGTAATACAGCAGGTTGTGAAATGGGATTAGTCAAATTTGTCTTTTACTTCACAGATAACTAAACTGTCATTGTCTGGTGGCAAGAATTTAAAGGAAACAGTTTGGAGAGTCTGCACTAAAATATTTGAACAGAATCTTTCAACTCAGCTGAACTGGTGCGGTAGGGGTCAGAAGACAGGCCTTAAATCACGGCCTATTCATCAGGTACTCCTGAGTAAGTCCTACAATGTGTTGAAGCAACATTCTGTCACTATTCAACCCATATATAAATATATATAAATATTTAAAACAACTGATATAAATACAGACACCACCTGTATTTATATCAGTTGTTTTTAAATATTTATATAATAATTTCACAGTATTCTCAACCAAATGTCTTTTAAGGTTTTTTTTTTTTGTTATAAAATGCTCTAACTTTTCTTAATTGTCTTTATAGAAACAATCAAACGAAGATATAGACTTTTGTGCTACTGTCTTATTTTTTCCCCCTGTTGCTTTTTTTATTTTTTTGTTTAGGTGCTGTGTTAAGAAATCCTGCCCAACAAAATTCCACTGAGGCAGATGTAGAGATGGCTGTAAGAAACTGGCTGCGGCTGAGCAGGGACAGGAATGGGGGCGGCAAAGGCGGGGCGAGCAAGCATCTTAAAGTGAAAAAATTGATTGGGCTGATTTTTCTTGATTAACTATTTTGGAGGGGATTTCTTTTTCTTTTCTTTTTTTCTTGTGTACTTTTCTGTGTGATTTGTTGAGTGTTAAAATAAATGATACTGCTTTTGCAAAAACAAATTAAAAAATAAATTTTCAAGGTCATCTTCCGGTGCCCTCCTATTTTGTTATTTCTCCCAGAAAACTCCTGTAGCCTAATTTGCATGACCATCAAACTTAATTTTAATATCACTGATCCATTAATTTTTTCTGTTAGACTGACATTTCCCAGGTAGTCAGATTGTGTGTGAAATAGGCTACCCTACACATAAACAATCACTTACTTTCAATTTAACTTTCACTTCAATTTCATTTCGATTTACTTTCAATTTACAAATTGTTAGGGAAGAAATATTATGATTAACACATCACATAAACTGTTATTGAGTGTTGATAGACAATAGGAAACTTGTGTCCTTGGAACAATCTGACAGCAGTTAACGTTAGCTTAAACAAATAAATAAAACATAACGGTGGGATCCTACTAGAGCGGCGAAAAGCATTCAGACGCCTCGTTCCCTTTGACTTAACACTGGAACAGCTGATTTTCAAGCATGCTGTGTCGTTTCCAGCGATGCAGCCGAAAATCAGTTGTTCCGGTGTTAAGTCAAAAGGAGCGAGGCGTCTGAATGCTTTTCTCGCTCTAGTGGGATCGCGCCGAATAGGTCATAATAATTATATCGGGTTTACGTTGGCTCACGGTCGGCGATCATTCTAATGCCACCGTCTTCCCGACATCTTGCCGATTAGCTACCGATCTCCATAAGACATCTTACCGAGGCACTTTATGTCGGGCTGGCACACGCGCCCCAACGTCGGCACGATCTAATTTGTTGTCTGGGATTTATATCCTGTCCTCGGAGTTAAACCAAAAACTTCACTGTAAATTGTAGCAACACCACCCCCTTCAGACGAGGCTCATATTTATAACAATAAACCGGGGGAGTAGATTCATTTAAACTAATATATTCATCCGGTTTAAGCCAGGTTTCAGTCAAACAGAGCGCATCCAATCTATGATCTGTATGATCCATTTCATTAACAATTAGTGCTTTGGTAGAAAGAGATCTAATGTTTAGTAGCCCTATTTTTATATGATGTGTATTTTTAATTTGTTTGTTTTGTTCAAGTTTGACCTTAATCAAATTTTTTCTAAATGATTTAGTGAGGGTATTGTGTTTGGTAGTTCGGGGAACAGACACAGTCTCTATGAGATATCTAGGTGATACAGTCTCTATGTGTTGTAGTTTATGTGACCTGTGTCACGTCCCAAGGCAGCTAGCAGACGTTTGGATTAACCAGCTTGTCTGCTTCCTGACCTGGGCCCCAGTTAGTTAAATACTATCATTATTAAGACTATG
This sequence comes from Xyrauchen texanus, assembly GCF_025860055.1. Lineage (NCBI taxonomy): Eukaryota > Metazoa > Chordata > Actinopteri > Cypriniformes > Catostomidae > Xyrauchen > Xyrauchen texanus. The sequence goes on along the minus strand of NC_068318.1, from coordinate 399,791 downwards.
AGCCAAATTACTAGAGAGGAGAGCGGCACCTTCCCTGGAGGGATGGAGTCTTTTAGCAGGTCAGGTCTACCCCAAAAATTCTTCCAATTGTCTATAAATTCTATAAATTGTCTATAAATTATATATTCTTCAGACACCACTCAGTCATCCAGCCTTTCAGTGACACTAATCTACTATAAACCTCATCACCACAACGAGCAGGGAGGGGACCAGAGCATATTACAGTGTCTGGCAAAATTGCAAACCTCTTTAACATTATCTTTAGTGATCTCCAACTGGTGAAGCCGGACATCATTAGTGCCGACATGGATAACAATTTTAGAAAATCAACATTTAGCATTAGCCAGCACTTGTAAATATTGATTTGATGTCAGATGCTCTGGCCCCAAAATGCAATTAACAATAGTGGCTGGAGTCTCTATTTCCACGTTCCTTACAATAGAATCGCCAATAACAAGGGCTCTTTCAACATGATTCTCAGTGGGTGTATCACTGAGTGGGGAGAATCAATTGGAAACCCTATACGAGTATGCCGCCGAGACATCACCCAAATCCCTGCTGCAGGGGCTCTACAGCTGGAACCAAAGTGTGTATGTTTCTCTCTGTACTACTTGCATCCGAAACAGTATCTACCGGCTTCTCTTTCTCACTGACCTCCACTAGTGTTCAGATGCGAGTCTGTAACTCATTAACCTTCTCCGTCAGCCTGACTAATTCCTTATATTTATCACATGTGAATCCCTCACTGCTGACGGAGTAGGCTATTGTAAACATGTGACATGCAATGCAGGAAGAAATAACATGAGCGGCTGCCATGACTTACCGCAAATTGTTTGTTGTTGGTTGTTCCTGAGCAGTGAGGGTTTGAGATTGATGCAATAATCTGTGTACCGCAGAGGAGAAAAAAACGGGTGCGTGCTGAAAACATGCATGCAGTTTAATCGCGATAAAAATAGAACGTGGATGCAGGTGGAATAGGCGCGCAGTTGAATAATAAGAGAATAATATGAGGGAAAACCTGATGCACGCTTAAAAATGGCAGCTGTAAAAGATTAAAGGCTGAAAACAGATATATAAGCGATGCTAAAAAAAAAACTAGCAGGCTACAAATACAGACTCTAGGTGCCAGCAGCAAAAGGTAAAATACATGCAGATGAAACAGTAGAAAAGTGGAAAAACCTGAAACGCGGTAAAATGACAAAGGCTATAATGATGAACGATAAATATAACAATGAACGTTGGAGAATAAGAATAAGCAATGCTAAGCAGCCTAAGCAGGCTACAAACAAAAAGCATGCCATCAGCAACAGGAAGTCCAGTCTAGACCTAACTAAAGCAGTCTTAATTGTGAGTTGAACCCAGATAGCAAATGAAATCTGGCCCAGTTGTGGCCCACATCTTCCCACATTCTTCTGGCCCACATACCGCATGGAATGACGGCGATGACTCAACCTGATTGTGGCTGCTATAAGTCAGCCACAACCAGACCAGATGTGGGCCACATCTCAGAAATGGCATGGGCCACATCTGGGCCAGGTGTCTGAGGCAGTGACGGACATCTGGGCCAGATGTGGCCCACATCTAATTATCCTATAATAAAGAAAATACTCATATAGTCTAAATTGCTTTATTAAATATAAAAATTTTATAAATACATATAAATATTTATAAATATAAAACAATAAACAAAACAGATATTATATTAAAATTATATAAATACATTACATTTATTCATTTGGCAGACGCTTTTATCCAAAGCGACTTACAAAAGAGGAAAAACATCAGCGAATCATCTTAGGGAGACAGTGGTACAAAAAGTGCCATATTACAAAATTTCACTATTATCAGAATAGTATACAAAACAAGATTTAAATGTAACAAGAACTGTAAATTATTATTATTATTATATTTTTTATTTTTTGTGACCGGTTAAGTGCTTTTGGAAACATCTGATACATAGAGAATTCCAATATATATTCAAATATTCTCACTGAATTGAATACATTGTTGAGTCTTTAAGTGGAGAATTCAGATCAACAGTTTGATAACTAGCAGGGCAAAATGGGAGTCCTTTGAACAGGCAGGGGTCAAACCAGAAGGAAGTCGAAAGAAAACATTAGGAACAAGGTCAAGGGCAAGCGAGTGTCAGAACCAGGTGAAGACAAGATCTAAAGGTAGTCCAAAGAAAACATTAGTCCAAGGTCCACAAGGTCTAAACATTAGGAAGAAGGTCAATGGCGAGCAAATGTCAGAACCAGGAGAAGACAAGATCTCGATTTTTTTTTTTCTCTTGCACGACGGCCTCCATCCCTGTCTGCGGCAAGCTGCAGCCATCTTTTGACCCAATGTTCTATTTCTTGGTCTGTTGCGGTAGCAGTTAAGCGGTTTCTTCTGACAGAAGCTACAATGACACATATATGATCAACATTAAGGTGGCAAATAATAATTGTTATTTATTATAAATCTAACATTTATAGTGTACGATTTTTAGCTGAGACCAAACAGCATGAATAAAATCACAGTAGTTATTTTCAGACAGCCTTACCATTATTTACAGTTTTTAATGCGTTGTCTTTAAATGCAGCGTTGCCATTGATTCCCCTCCAGTTAGTCTGACGGGCCATGTCGTTTGTAAGAAGGAAGCCAAATGCTTTTCTTTTCCTGTTGTGCCTCCCCTCAAGGCTAATGTGTTTGTCTGTAGAAATGAATTTATGCACAAATGAAGAAACAAGTGTCAAATCTTGAGTAGAACATAGAATAAACTGTGTGGGCTTTTTCCTGTCAAAATAACTGAGTTTTTTTTTAATTATTTAGCCTTTAAGAACAAGCAAAAACCATTACCGTTCCTTCAGCAGTGGGAGGAACTAATTTGCAATCAGCAATTTCATTGGCTAGCGCTCACTATCACATCCACATTGTGATTTCAAAACCCTCCGTTAGAGTGAGTGAACGCATATAATTGACACTTTTCCACCATCGGGCCAAACCTTTCTTGTTGCTTAACCATTCCATGTCGAAACGGCCCAGCCAGTACGGATATGGTTTTGTTTTCCACTGTGGGGCTAATAACAGAGCTCATAATATAAATGCGTCAGTCGTTGCCTTAGTAACGCAAGTGTTTAAATTATAAGTAAAATAAGGTCTTTCCTCAGGGGAATTCGCCAGGAAGGGGCTGTCACGAGGAGTAAGAGATCCGAGAACCAAGTCCGAGTGGGCCAATAGGGGGCCACTAGAGTGACTTGTTCCTTGTCCTCCCTGAACTTGCACAGCACCTGTGCAAGAAGGCTCACTGGGGGAAATGCGTACTTGTGCAGTGCCCCCGTGGGCCAGCTGTGTGCCAGTGCGTCTGCCCCGAGGGGAGCCTCTGTTCGGGCATACCAGAGCGGGCAGTGGGAGGTCTCTTGGGAGGCGAACAGGTCTACCTGAGCCTTGCCGAACCGTTCCCAAATCAGCAGGACTGACTGGGGGGGTGAAGCCTCCACTCTCAAGCGTTGTTGTGATTGCGCGTCCGCCACCACATTGAGGTTGCATGTGGCCGTCTGAAGCGGAGAGCAATCTACCGCATACAGGAACTTTAAAAAGACGTGTCCTGAAAAGGACGTTCAACGCCAGCTGTGTATTGCTCTTTTAGAGGAAAATACTCTTTATAAGAAAATCACTCTTTTAATGAAAACACTCTTTCAACTGTGCTGTCGAAGCGCCCAGGGGCAAAGTGCACTGCCGTACAGAGAAGGAGAAAGCCGCTGAAGTGCGCTGTAGATCCAACGCTCAGAGATGAGAGGAACAGGTGTGTGACTCGCAGCTCGCTGCATACACGACCATCGGCTCCGAAGAAAATTTCTGAATGAAACAGACACATTTCCTCGCCTTTATACCCGTATGTCCGGGGGCGGGACATGCAAATTCTGTCTGCCAATTTCTCATTGGCCTTTTCGAATAGATCAGAGATGTAAACGGCGCTCAAGAGAGACCCCTAGTGTCGCTTTTTGACACAACGTCGAAGTGAGCGACAGACGGGGAACTTGTGTTATAATGTAAATTAAAAAAAAAAAAAAAAAAAACATTAAGCACTGTCATTTATGAAGAAAACCCAGGTTTCTGTTCAGGATTTCAATTTTATTTAATAAATAAATAAATAATTGAATCAGCTTATATTTGGCACAAATACTATTGGCCTAATGGAAAAATATGTAGCCTATTCAATTAAAAAAATATCTAGGAATGTAGGACTTTGTAACTAGAGGTTTAGCCACATTATTACCTGAAGCTCCTTGGGTGTCAAAAATGATTTGGCCGTTTTGAACTTAAGCTTCTTTTTAGGTCTGTTGCTCTCTCTCTCCCTGTCAGTATCCTCCTCATCTGACGTCATAATTATTTTAACTGCAAGGCACACACACACCTCCCAGTAACTTTCTAGGTAACACAATTTATGCGGCACATGCGCTCGCTTTTTTCATCCTGACATGATCCTCTCATTACGGTGATGGGTTTGGCTCCTATAATAATTAGGAATACGGTACTATGCAAAATCAGGTTTAACAATCTGTGACACACTAACCATATAACTTACCGTTACATGGCCAGCTTAAATGCCTGGTGAACAAGCAAGCTAGCTTGCAAATTAAGTAATGTTAGGCAAACGTTATTAACGTTAAATATTTTCCCAAGTTTGGCAGGTCTGCGTTAAGTTAACTCTTCAACTTTCCACATCCACCCCAGCCCGTTTACCTTTGGAAAGGAGTTAAAAGCACCGTCCTCACTTGAGGAACCAGCAAGGTGGAGGAAGAACGAGAGGGGATAAAACCCATTTTGTGTTGCTATAAATTTGCAATCTCTTGAAATGATCGACATTATGCATTTGTCAATCATCCCCGCTTGATAGATTGGTCGAAATCTTCTTCTTTTGCTTTTCGGCAGGCCAGATGCTGCTGCCTCTTGCTGTTAGACTTGAGTACTGCACATGCACAATTGAACAAAAAGGCGTCACCAGCTTTTTGAGTAGTTTAGAGTGACAGATCATACCAGCGTACTTTGCTGTCAAAATATGTGCTTGCTACGCAAAATGCGTACAGGTTGGCAGGTCTGAAAATTGAATCAGGAAAATGGTTGATTCTCTACACTGGTATAAACAATTAATGAAACCTGTAAGATTTGAATGTTGTGTTAGTGAACTGACACAGTATATACTTACAGCTTAAGACTTCTGCCTCTCCACGTCTAAACTTTGGGGTGCGATTCCTTGCTGTAAAGAATAATTGGTGGGAGAGGCCAAAGTTTAGCAGTACCTTTTAGCACATGATATATGGGTAAAATATGGGTATGGGTAAAATTGGAAGAAAACTGTTTTATTGTAAACTCACATTCACGGGTCACTGATGTCTGTTTCACAAGTGTTGATGTCCTCCTTTGGTTGCTGCTTGCTCTGTTCATAGCTGTAGAGGATAATATATAGTTACATACTGCAGCTTTAAGTAATTTGTTTTTGCCCCCCTGATAGCATCAAAACAAGCCAAATATATATGGTCACCCCTGTAATTAGCTAACATTTTTTAAGATATTAACACAATCTTTAAGTCACAATTCATAGTCTCCACCTCCTCTCTGGACAATTTTGCGGTATATTTCCTCCTCCCAAAAGCTACCGCTATAAAACTTTTTCTCAATTCCTCAATCCTCATACGCACGTGTCGGTGATGTAGCAAGTGTGGTTATGTGGTGATGTCATTATGAAATTAGGGACGGCAAATTAATTGTAGGTCCTAATATTAATTTAATAATAATACTAGCATTATAACAATAATAATAATTTAATAGCCTACATTAATGGGAAAACGAGCCAATTATCACCTTGATAATATCACCTAATAAAAAAAACAAAAAAATCACCTAATATCTAACTGGTATCAAATTGATGTTTTAATTGTCTGTTGTCGTATGCATATCTACTCTGTAACTCGCATGTCCTGTGTTTTCAAATACTCACAATTCATAGTCTCTGCCTCCTTCTGGCCAGTGGTTGAGAGCAATTTGAATACTGTAAACATTGTTCACTGATCAATATTCATAAAAGCCTAAATTAAATCGGTTCATTATATAAAGTGATTGTGTCTCTACAGAAGACTTAAGAAGAGTTAAACCGCTCTATTAATATAGATTTATTTTAGAATCTCTGTCTCATGAGATTCTTTCCAAAGATGAAAAAACGTCTTATAGGCTAGGAATTACATAATTTGAATTTTGTGGGTGAACTGATCCTTTAATCATTGTATTTATTATAATAAGAACATACTTGATGCTGAAAATGTGAGTTCTTACATAATGATTAACTTTAATCTTTTCATATGAATTATTATTCACAAATTACAGATTACATATCTTTGTTTCTCTGGGTGTGAGAGAGAGAGAGAGAGAGAGAGAGAGAGAGAGAGAGAGAGAGAATGACGGCAGCCAAGCCTATTGGAAAATGTGCTACTTTCCATACAGAGTTTACAATATTATAAATAACTGTATAATTTATTACTTTAATATGACAGAATAACCGTAGCCTTTGTAAAAAATATTAAGCATATGTCTACGTAAATATACGGTTTACAAAGATGTCTAAACTGCCAGCGGTAAGAATTTACCAATTACATCATACATTAATAATATTTGACGACATTTAATAGGAGTGTGTTACACCGTGTCTACAGCATACGTGATCGACGTGACACGATTGCGACAACAGCTAATTATAATCAGTGATGCTGTCTACCAATTAAGAATCTACTATAATTAGCGATTCTCTCTAAACTTGACGAGGAACGAATTTTTTTTATTTATTATTAGTCCAAGCGCTCGCGCAACCTATGACAAGAAATGGATTTGTGTTGCGGATGCGTCCGGCGTACACATGGTTGATGGACAAATCCTCGTTTACGTTGCTATTTAAAAACAATAATAAATCAAATTCACAACAAAATGGATGTAAATTACTTCGAGTTAACAGATTAATCTGCAATTTAACTAATAAATTACCTCAGAAAACAGAATTTCTGTACTGTAGTAGGCCGTTATGACCATTTGTCGTTTATACAGCAAAGTAATACACTCTACAAGTTTAAAGAATTTTAAGGAAAAACATAACTTTTAAGATAAATTACCTTAATTGATTTACGGAGCTGGTAGAAACCGGAATGGGTCATTATCCATGCAAGTTCCAGACATCTCATTGGTTAGATTTAATCACGTGCTAAATTGATGCGTGTGTAAATTATATTACTAATTCATTTTTTTTTTTTTTTTTTTTTGCCATTTAAGAAATATTTAATGATTACATCACACATCAATACCAATAAAAATAATGAATTAAAGTTTTCATCAGTCATTTATTTGTTCCCTTTTCACAGACTGTATGAGGCGTTTCCACAGTTATCAAAATCGGTAAATGTGGTAAAGTTTTTCACATTTTTATTTTTAAAATACTATACATATTATACTATACATTTTATATTATACTCCATGTTATATTAGGCTACCTTGGCAGTATACGAATTAACATGTCTGCGAGGGTGTTTCTGTCTTCTAATAAATTTCTCTATATTTTACCCCTCTTTTGGAAAGTCATGGAAACAAAATGTATCACCACAAGGAAAACAGCTTATAAATCATGTTTTAATAAAAATATAAAAATGCAGAAAAGTTTCTGTGAAGGTTAAGTTTAGGGGTAGGTATAAGGTTAGGAAATTAGCACAGTATAAGTCCCCACCACCGCATAAAAACGTGTGTGTGTGTGTGTGTGTGTGTTGGTAATCCCCATGTTACACAGTAATGCCACTAAAATTTGACCTTGTGGATACATTGTTTGTTCCCCATGAGTAAAACAGCTTATAAATCATACTGAATTATGTTTTTTGAAAATGTAAAACTGCAGAAAGGTTTGTGTGATGGGTATAGGTTTAGGGGTAGGGTTAGTGTAAGGGCATAGAATATACAGTTTGTACAGTATAAAAACCATTACATCTATGGAATGTCCCCATACACACTCTTAAGAAAAATGGTGCTAAACAGTAACAAATTAGGGTTCTTTGGCTTGTAACAATAGCAGAACCCTTTTTGGTGATAAATAGAACCGTTTTTATAAGGTTGCATAAAGAACATTGCTTTGCAAGTGTTATATAGGACCTTAATGGTGTTATAAATTACCTTTTTAATAATAGTTTATTTTCATTCATATTAGTATATTAAATCTGTCCCACACACAGCAAGCCACAACTCACACTAACCGCTTGCCGCACACGGGCCAGATCTGGCCCACACACTGCAAGCCACAACTCACACTAACCAGCTTGCCGCACATGGGCCAGATCTGGCCCACACACAGCAAGCCACAACTCACACTACAACCGGCTTGATGTGTGTGGGCCAGATATGGCCCATATGACCTTTGCCGCTGCCAGAACTGAGCCATATGTGTCATAGTTGGCCCAGATGAGGCCCGGATATGTATGCTATCTGGGATTAGGTGTAGCCTATGCCATGCTAAATAGATGAGTCTTTAGTCTAGACTTAAAGTGAGTGTGTCTGCATCCCGAAATGTGCTGGGAAGTCTATTCCATAGTTTAGGAGCCAAGTATGAAAAGGATCTACCTCCTTTTGTGGATTTTAATATTCTTGGAATAATTAACAAGCCAGAATCGTTAACCGTTTTGTGTTGTTACAAAAGCAGTAAATTAGAATAAAATCACTATTTGTTATTATTTGGACTTTTAAGTGAAGTGCCAAGAGACTTTTAACATGAAAAGTAGCGTTGTTTTTCCGGAAGTGCGCGCGTGTGTGTTGCGAGTCAGCTGCCTGCTGTAGTTCTGCAGCTGCGCGTTGTCAGTCAGCTGACAGATGTGTTTGTGCGGCAGTGAAATCAAACACCTGCGCGATCAAACATCAGCAGCGCGATGAGCACCGGCACCTCGAAACCACTGGCATCCTCCGGGCAGAAATCTCTGCAGGACATCTGCCACCCGCTGTCCGCGGAGGAGTCCGCGCTGAGCCTCCACACCAGCAGTACCGGAGAGAAGGTGAGCTCATCACCAAACACACGGACATCAGCACCATACAGAAAACATGTTAAGGGCATCATAGGCATAGGGTGCAGCAGTTGTGGGCATTATCGCTCAGAAGTGCTGTCTAGATAGGTTGCGTCTCAAAACACAATAAACTACAGCACCAGTGATGTCCAACTGCACAGTGCTGAAAACATGTCATTATAGGCTTGATTTATTTTAAAGAGTAAAAAATTTCATTAATGCCACTAAGAAAAATATAATATTTAGTGTTTAATTGGACATGCATCATAGTACTACAACGTAAATATGTTACCATAGTGATTGAATGTGGTAATAATAAAGACCATTTTCTCCTCAGTACTTTTGTGTAAGGGTGGAATGGAGAGCAACAACTGTGAAGAATTCACAACTTGGCTTTTATAATTGGGAGCATTCAATTTTATATTAAGTATATAGATTTATTTGTAAGAAATAAAAATTAATGATTACATTTGTAAAATGGAATTACGTGTAAGTAATCACTCACTGATCTCTTATGCTGATCGGTGTTCCACATGTAATTATTATTAATTTTATTAAATGCATAACAATACATCATAAAAATTCTGTAATTTTTTGGGCTCAATAGAAAAGAAATCCAATTCTTTTTAAAGGAACTTTTAGTGAAAAAAATAACAATCAGAGTGAGAAAATAAGATTATGAACTTGGAAATGAATGTGACAAGATTTATTTTATATAAAATAAATAATGAAAGTTATAAAATAAAAGGTTCGAAAGAGAGAGAAAAAAATTTAATCCTCAAAAGAACATATGGAGATAAGTTACTTTTACTAAAAAAAGAGAAATCAGAGAGAAATGTATATATCATTCTGAACTTGTAAATGGATATAACAATAGATATTTTATTTCAAATGAAAATAAAAATGATCTTATTTATGTGGGCTCGAGGAAAAATAAAAATCCCCAAAATAAAATATAAAGTAACAGTTCTTTTAGGGGGGAAAAATAAACAGTCACAAAGAGAAAATGCATGATTATTAACTTGTAAATGAATATAACAATATATATTGTTTTTAAAGTGTAAGAAATGAAAATATTTAAAAAGAATTCTCAGAGAAGAAATTGAATGATTATGGACTTGCAAAGGAATACAACAATATATGCTTTATTTAAAATGAAAAAAAAAAAATTATATATATATATATATATATATATATGTTATCAAAAGAAAAAACAATAGAAATCCCCCAAAATATATATGAAGGTATGGTACTTGTAGTGAAAAAAAACAACTAGAGAGAGAGAGAGAGAGAGAGAGAGAGAGAGAATATATGATACTTGTAAATTTATATTACAATAGATACATTGTATATATAAAATTAAAACTAAAAGGTCTTAATATTTAATGGAACAATTGATGTTGTGGTAAATGTTTGGAACGCAAAAACGCAGTGGAACCTGTAAGGAGTGCATGCTGAACTGAAATCAGATGACAGTTTGCTGGTGTATGCACAGTATTTATCATGATTGTATTCAATGAAGAATCTAACAATAGAGCTGTGTTCGGCTTGGTACAACTCAGACATGCTGTTCTGTATTGTTTATTGTATTTTATACATGACACAGAAGAGCTTTTATCACTACTACTCATTTGTAGCTAATAAATGTATGTATTCTGTCGCAGTTGCTGTGGCTTCCCTATTCATTATATGTTTTAGATAAAAAAATGCTGAGAATGCTGTTGTGTATTAACTGCTCGGGAAACGTTTTGAAGACATTTTTCTTATTAAAATGTGAATGCTTGAAGAGTTCAGGAGCAGAACAGGCTTATTTTTTGTTGAATTGTTGTGTGCTATTATAATGTTATGATAGCAGATAAAAGTCTTTGAGAATAGATATGATTTGTCCATGCTATTTGGAACCATTAACAAAGCACCATGCTATTTGGAACCATTAACAAAGCACCATGCTATTGGAGACTTTTAGTACATGGATATTGCCTTGGTTTATACTTAAAGTGCAATTCACTTTTATTATGTTTATTTGCCACAGGAGCTGTCTATTCATGTGAATACTTTGACCAAAGAGGCAGGTACTGTGTTGGGGCAGTGCACTGTTTTATTTTATAGTGCCTCATTTCTGCAGCTCAGCAAAAAGAAGGTCTGAGAACTTGTTTCAGGACTCAAAATGGGCATGTGATCAGGAAAAAGTGTCACAGTTTCCTCAGTGCTGGATCTGAAAAATACATATCAGCTATATGCATTAAAACATTTTCTACAACTTTCCTAATCCATGTTTAGATTTATTTATGGCTGACATTTAAACACAAAGTTTTTTCTTTCTCTTTGGAATGAGATATTAAAATGTCTCATCTATTTTTTGCAGTCTATTTGCAGTTCTTGTTGAACGAAACACCAGCACAGACAAAATAGACAAATCACTCTCTGAGACTATTCGTTCTTTTGTGACATATAAAAGATTTGTTCAAATTAGATGAATCGTTCATGAACGACCCATCACTATATTATAGGTTTGTATTGTTTTTTGTTGTGTTTAAAATGTTTTTATTAGGGAATCCAACAATTTGACAATCATTGTTACATCGCTTTTTATGATTCCTCATTATAAACATAAAGGCAACATAAAATAAATAAATAAGTAAATACAAATAAATAAATACAAATAAAATAAAATAAAAAATCAAAATAAAATGAACAGTTCCCATTACCACCCACCCCACACTAGGGACATAAGACAAACCACACTATTTTATACAATCAGTATCAGGCAATCAGTACTACACACTCAGCCTACCTAAGCATGCCAACTTAAACTGAGCTATCAAGGTAGCGGAGAAGGGAAGACCAAATCTTATCAAACTGATCCAGTTTGTTTGATAAAGAAAAACAAATTTTTTCCAGATGTAATAACCTAACCATTTCGTCCAACCCCATTTTAACAGTAGGGACTTTGGTGTTCTTCCAAAACTTAAGTATTAGTTTCTTTGCAATAAGAAGTCCATAAGACAACAACTGTTGTTGAGATTTTTGAAAAGTAATGCTATCTGAGATTCTGAACATCACCACAAGTGGATCAGGCTCTAATTCAACATGTAATATTTCTGACAGAATTTGAAAAATATTAGTCCAGAATGGAGTTAACTTAGAGCAAAGAGCATAACTATGCAAGAGTGTGGCTTCCTCTGTCTGACATTTATCACATATTGGGGAAACATCTGAAAAAATTCTATGCAGCTTCGTTTTAGAGTAATGAAGTCGATGAATAATCTTAAATTGGATAAGGCAATGCCGAGAGTTAACAGAGCATTTATGGATATTCTCTAACGCATTAACCCATAACTCATCACATATCTCCTCTCCCATTTCCTGCTCCCACTGTAATCTTATACCCTGTGTAGAAGGTGGAGTTGTGGATAGTAAAGAGTTATACAATAGAGAAATCAAGTGACTAACCCCACATCCAAGCCCTAAAAGTTTATCAAACTTAGCAGAAGCCTCATCCAGACAAGGAAAATGCTTTCTTACATAGTCCCTGAGCTGCAAATATTGGAAAAGTTTTTTTTTATGCAAACCGTATTTTGCCTGCAGCTGACTAAAGGAGACAAAAGAACCATCAATGAATAGGTCCCCAATATTCTGAATACCCACGTCTCTCCACTTTGTGAAAGCAGAATCCATTGTAGAAGGAATAAATGATGGATTCCCTCCAATTGGTAAGAGAAAAGATAAGGACTTTATTACAAATTTTGATTTAATCTGCTTCCAAATGTGAATAGTACTATGGATTATACAATTATGATTGTAAGCCAATTTCTCTATCTTTGTAGGAGACAAGATCACTGCCCCAATATCATATGGGCTACATGCTTCTCTTTCCATTTGGATCCAAGTGGGGTGTGCAAAGTTGGGGTCTAGCCACATTATAATAGTATGAATAGCACTGGCATAGTAATAAAGAGAGAAATTTGGGAGTGCCAATCCGCCTTCAGCTTTAGGCTTACAAAGATGGGCTTTACTTATCCGATGGGCTTTATACTCCCATAAAAAAGAAATAATGATTGAATCTAATTGCTTGAAAAAAATCTTAGGTAAAAATATTGGGATGTTCTGAAAAAGATAGAGAATTTGAGGAAGAAAAATCATTTTAATAATATTAACCCTACCTACCAAGGAAATAGGAAGTGATCTCCAAAACTGAATATTATTTTTAAATTTAGACACTAGAGGGGGAAAGTTAGCCTTAAATAATGACTGGAAATCATTTGTAACCTCAATTCCTAAATATGTGTCATGTTATGTCTCACTTCTGTTCTTTCCCTCTACTCTGTCTCCCTCTGTTGGTCGTTCTATGTTACTTTCCCTCTCCTTTCCTCCGCTCCCAGCTGTTTCTCATCTTCCCTGAGTTCCTCATTAATCCACCTGTTCCCTCTTTCCTCTGATTAGCTCTCTGTTTCTCTCCTCGCTCTCACTACATTCTCTGTCGGATTCTCACTCTGTGTTACTATCTCTAGAAGCAACTACAGCCCTGTGTGTCTCTGTCCAGAGTCCTGTCCTGTTGGCATCCGCCGTCACTAAACTGTTCACCGGTAAAGGCCATCCCCTATCTCTGTGCCCAGTTACCTGACGCCACGAGAGAGTGGTACTCTTCAGCTACCCGTGGACTAACTACAGCTCGAAGGAAGCATTTGTTTTGCCATTTTGTTATCGCCCTCTCTGCGGGCTGCTTTAGTTTGTATTCCTCTCAAGGAGAAGACTTTGTGTTGACGTTATTTTCTGAGCTTCATTAAAGACTCTGTTTTTATACATCGCTTTTGGGTCCTCACTTACCTTCATAACAGAAGAATCCGACCAAGATGGACCCAGCGACTCGGATCCTTTACGGTCTGCCGTCAGGTTCCAGGGCGCGATGCTGGGCAGACACGAGATGGAGCTATCTGCTGCGCAACATGCCGCCGAGACCCTGGCTGCTCGAGTCGCCCACCTCACAGGTCAGGTACACCTTCTTCGCCTTGATTCATCGGTCGCCTCCAAGACTCCTGTGCCTCCTGAACCCAGGATCAATAACCCGCCGTGCTATGCTGGTGAGCCCACAGAGTGCCGCGCGTTTCTCACCCAGTGTGATGTAGTTTTTTCTCTCCAGCCCACTACTTATTCCCAGAGCAGAGCCCGCATCGCCTACGTAATATCTCTCCTTTCTGGACGGGCTCGAGAGTGGGGAACTACCATCTGGGAGGCGAAAGCTGTATGTACTAACTGTTATCAGTATTTCAAGGAGGAGATGATACGGGTTTTTGACCGCTCTGTTTTTGGGGAGGAGGCATCCCGGGTCCTGTCGTCTTTGTGTCAGGGTAAGCGGTCCATTACTGACTACTCCATTGAGTTCCGTACTCTCGCAGCCTCCTGTGACTGGAACGAGCCGGCGCTGCTCGCGCATTTTTTGGATGGTCTCTGCACGGAGGTAAAGGAGGAGATTCTTTCCCGAGAGGTACCCTCCCGCATGGATGCTGTGATCGAGCTCGCCATTCGCCTAGAGAGGCGTTTCGATCGCCGTTGCCGAGCTCGCGACCAGGAGGCTACATTTTCATTTGCACCCCTCTCCGCTGCACTACCACCCTCCTCCACCACCTTGGTTCCTGAGCCCATGCAACTGGGGGGCATCCACATTTCGGCTAAGGAGAAGGAGCGGAGAATCACCCACCGTCTCTGCCTCTACTGCGGTTCTGCCTCACACTTCATGACCTCCTGCCCGGTAAAGGGCCAGTGCTCGACAGTAAGAGAACAGCTACTGGTGATCGCTACTACTCTGGTCTCTCCTTCGAGGTCTTGCACCACTCTTCCTGTCCATCTCCGCTGGACGGGCTCTGCTGCCACCTGCAGGACGTTGGTTGACTCTGGCGCGGAGGGCTGCTTCATGGACGACACCTGGGCTCGGGAACATGGTATCCCTCTCATGGACTTATGTCAGCCCACAGCCCCGTTTGCCCTGGACGGCAGTTCCCTTCCTAAGATTCAGCGTGAGACGGTACCCCTTACCCTCACTGTCTCCGGTAATCACAGCGAGACCATTTCTTTTTTATTTTTCAGTCCCCTTTCGCCCCTATTGTTTTAGGCCATCCCTGGTTAGTTCAACATAATCCCTCTATTAATTGGGCTAAGAATACTGTCCTTTCGTGGAATGTCTCTTGTCATGTTAAATGTTTAATGTCTGCTGTTCCCCCTGTATCCTCTGTCT
Organism: Xyrauchen texanus; assembly: GCF_025860055.1. Lineage (NCBI taxonomy): Eukaryota > Metazoa > Chordata > Actinopteri > Cypriniformes > Catostomidae > Xyrauchen > Xyrauchen texanus. The sequence continues at coordinate 384,497 of NC_068318.1, read as the reverse complement.
CTGTTTTTCAGGAGGAGCCTGGTGATTTGTCGGGAGTACCGGAGGAATATCACGATCTGCGAACGGTGTTCTGTCGCTCCCGGGCCACTTCCCTCCCCCCCATCGTTCTTATGATTGTAATATCGAACTTCGTCCAGGTACCACCCCTCCCCGGGGTAGACTTTACTCGCTGTCGGCTCCCCAACGCCAAGCTCTCGAGGATTATCTATCCGTAGCTCTTGAGGCCAGTACTATTGTCCCCTCCTCTTCTCCCGCCGGGGCAGGGTTTTTTTTTGTGCAGAAGAAGGACAGTTCCTTACGTCCCTGCATTGATTATCGAGGCTTGAATGACATAACAGTTAAGAATCGTTACCCGCTCCCTCTTATGTCATCAGCTTTCGAGATCCTGCATGGAGCCAAATTTTTCACCAAATTGGATCTGCGTAACGCTTACCATCTTGTGCGCATTAGGGAGGGGGACGAGTGGAAGACTGCGTTTAACACTCCGTTAGGGCATTTTGAATATCGGGTTCTCCCGTTCGGCCTCGTTAATGCCCCTGCCATTTTTCAGGCACTAATTAATGACGTCCTGAGAGACATGCTAAACATCTTTGTTTTCGTTTATCTCGACGACATCCTGATTTTCTCTCCGTCTCTCCAGATTCATGTCCAGCATGTGCGTCGCGTCCTCCAGCGCCTTTTAGAGAACCGTCTTTACGTTAAAGCTGAGAAATGCACCTTTCATGCCACCTCCGTTAATTTCCTCGGCTCTGTCATTTCTGCAGAGGGCATTAAGATGGATTCTGCTAAGGTCCAAGCCGTTTTAGACTGGCCCGTTCCTAAGTCGCGCGTCGAGCTGCAGCGCTTTCTCGGTTTCGCAAACTTTTATCGACGATTCATTCGTAATTTTAGTCAGGTGGCTGCCCCCCTGACTGCCCTTACGTCTGTCAAGTCATGCTTCAAATGGTCCGGTTCCACCCAGGGGGCCTTTGATCTCCTCAAGACCCGCTTCACGTCCGTGCCCATCCTTGTTATGCCTGATTTGTCCAAACAGTTCGTGGTCGAGGTTGACGCGTCAGAGGTGGGCGTGGGTGCCATCCTCTCCCAACGCTCTCCCTCGGACAACAAGGTCCATCCGTGCGCGTACTTTTCGCATCACTTGTCGCCGCCTGACCGTAACTATGACGTGGGTAACCGCGAGCTGCTCGCCATCCGCCTAGCTCTAGGCGAGTGGCGACAGTGGTTGGAGGGGGTGACCATTCCTTTTGTCATCTGGACTGACCACCGGAACCTGGAATACATTCGCTCCACCAAACGACTCAACGCACGCCAGGCTTGTTGGGCTCTGTTTTTTGCCCGGTTCGATTTCGTTATTTCCTACCGCCCTGGTTCCAAGAACACTAAGCCCGATGCCCTGTCACGTCTCTATTCCCCCGAAGTCTCCACGGACCCTGTGGGGATTCTCCCTATGGCCCGTATCGTTGGGTCAACTGTCTGGGGAATAGAGAGGCAGGTTAAACGAGCGCTCGCTCTCACTCCCTCGCCACGCACCTGTCCTAGACACCTCCTCTTCGTTCCCGCCCCCACCCGCCTGGCCGTTCTTCAGTGGGCTCACTCGGCCAAATTGGCTGGTCACCCGGCATTCGGGCACGCCGCTTCCATTCACCAGCGCTTTTGGTGGCCCACTCGGAACGCAACACGCGTCGCTTGCGTGGCGGCTTGTTCCGCTCTGGCGCGCAGACTAAGTCCGGGAACTCCCCTCCGGCCGGACTTCTCAGACCACTTCCCATCCCCTCTCGACCGTGGTCACACATCGCCTTAGATTTCATTACCGAACTCCCTGCGTCGGCGGGCAATACTGTCATTCTCACTGTCGTCGATCGATTTTCTAAAGGGGCCCATTTTATTCCCCTCACTAAGCTCCCTTCTGCCAGAGAGACGGCGCAAATAGTCATCGAGAATATTTTCAAGATTCATGGCCTCCCCTCTGATATTGTTTCGGATAGAGGTCCGTAATTTACGTCCCATTTTTGGAAGGAGTTTTGTCGCTTAATTGGGTCTTCCGTCAGTCTCTCGTCCGGCTTCCACCCTCAATCTAACGGTCAAGCCGAACGGGCCAATCAGACTGTCGGCCGCATCTTGCGCAGCCTATCTTTCCGTAACCCCGCGTCCTGGTCCGAACACCTTCCCTGGGCTGAATACGCCCATAACTTCGCTTCCGTCGTCTGCTACCGGCCTGTCTCCTTTTCAGAGCAGCCTCGGGTACCAACCTCCGCTGTTCTCATCGCAAATCGCCGACTCCAGCGTCCCGTCCGCTCAAGCTTTTGTCCAACGTTGCGAGCGCACCTGGAGGGGTGTTAGATCAGCTCTCTGCCGTTATAGGGAACAGACTGTGAGGGCGGCTAACAAGCGTAGAACTAAGAGCCCCAGATATTGTCGCGGCCAGAGGGTATGGCTTTCCACCCTTAACCTTCCCCTTAAATCTGTCTCGCGTAAGTTAACTCCGCGCTTCATCGGTCCGTTCCGCATCTCGCAGGTTATTAGCCCGCCGCGGTGCGACTTCTTCTCCCCCGCTATCTGCGCCGCGTCCACCCAGTTTTTCACGTCTCCTGTGTTAAGCCCGCTATTCGCGCTCCCACTCGTCCCCCCTCTCTTCCCGTTCGTGTTGAAGGTGCTCCTATCTATAGGGTCCGCAAGATTCTTGACATGCGCGCTCTGGGTCGTGGTCATCAGTTTCTGGTTGATTGGGAGGGTTACGGACCCGAGGAGAGAAGTTGGGTTCCCTCTCGGGACGTGTTGGACCGTTCAGCTATCGATGATTTCCTCCGTCGCCGCCAGGTCTCCTCCTTGAAGCGCCAGGAGGCTTCGTTGAGGGAGGAGTACTGTCATGTTATGTCTCACTTCTGTTCTTTCCCTCTACTCTGTCTCCCTCTGTTGGTCGTTCTATGTTACTTTCCCTCTCCTTTCCTCCGCTCCCAGCTGTTTCTCATCTTCCCTGAGTTCCTCATTAATCCACCTGTTCCCTCTTTCCTCTGATTAGCTCTCTATTTCTCTCCTCGCTCTCACTACATTCTCTGTCGGATTCTCACTCTGTGTTACTATCTCTAGAAGCAACTACAGCCCTGTGTGTCTCTGTCCAGAGTCCTGTCCTGTTGGCATCCGCCGTCACTAAACTGTTCTCCGGTAAAGGCCATCCCCTATCTCTGTGCCCAGTTACCTGACGCCACGAGAGAGTGGTACTCTTCAGCTACCCGTGGACTAACTACAACTCGAAGGAAGCATTTGTTTTGCCATTTTGTTATCGCCCTCTCTGCGGGCTGCTTTTGTTTGTATTCCTCTCAAGGAGAAGACTTTGTATTGACGTTATTTTCTGAGCTTCATTAAAGACTCTGTTTTTATACATCGCTTTTGGGTCCTCACTTACCTTCATAACAATATGTACATTTTTGCTGTGTTATTTTAAAGGGGAAGTGTTGTATAACAGAAAGATCTCAAATCTTTATAGGCATTAATTCGCTCTTAGACCAGTTTATCCGTTATCCTGAAAATGTACCAAAATGAGAGATAATTTCCAAGATTCTTGCGATAGTAAAATTAGGCTTAGTAATATATAATAGGATGTTGTCAGCATACAATGAGATTTTACTTCTCATTGTATTTCACTATTGCATTCTCTGTGCAATATCCATGTATTTTGGGGTCGGAACGAATAGTGTATGCTAAGGGCTCGAGTGCCAAAGCAAAGAGTAAGGGAGATAAAGCGCAACCTTGTCTGGAACCTCTGTGTAGTTGAAACGTTGAAGAGAGCATCTTATTAGTCAGAATTCTTGCAGAGGGCCTACGGTAGGGAATCGCTATCCACTTTTCAAACCTATCACCAATATCAAACTTTCTTAAAACTTTAAACAGATAAGACAATTGGTCAAAAGCTTTCTCTGCGTCAAGAGACACTATAACCAGGTCCTCTGTGGAACCTCATGTGTGTTGTGGGAGTAAATTATATTAAAAAGACGTCTAAGATTTGAAAAGGAGTGCCTATTTGGTATAAATCCTGTCTGATCGGGGTGAACAAGTGTATCAATTACAGACCGAAGCCTGTTGGACAAAGCTTTAGCCAGAATTTTTTGATCACATGTTAAAAGTGAAATTGGCCTATAGCTACTTACTTCTTCTGGATCTTTCCCCTTTTTAAGTAATACTGTTATGTATTACACGTTTAATGTAGGAGATAGCATGCCAATAGTATTTGCATGAGTATACATTTTAAATAAATAAGGTGAAAAGAGATCACTGAATTGTTTGTAAAATTCACAAGAGTACCCATCGGGGCCAGGGGCCTTTCCGCACTTCATTGACCTAATCGAGTCTTGTATTTCAGAAACTGAAAGTTCTGCATTGAGGAAGTCACGATCTTTCTGATCTAGAGTGGGGAGATCACAACTATCCAAGAAATTTTACGCAGCCAGGTCATTGATTGAGGCCCTGGAGGAGTATAATTCCTCATAGAACTGTTTGAATCTGCTATTAATGTCCATGTGAGATGTTAATATGACACCATTTTCTGACTTAACTTTACTTATAGTATGATCACTTTCCATTTTCCTAATTTGTCTAGCCAGTAATTGATGAGGTTTTTCACCAAATTCAAAAAAGGTTTGTTGCGTAAATAAAAATCCCCTAGCCAAGCGATCTGAAAGAATCTGATTGTATCTAAATCTTAATAAGAGGATCTTCTTAAAAATCTCCATGGATTAGGGCTGGGATTACGTCGACGCAAAAAATACGGCGACGCAAAATATGCGCGTCGATTCGTCAGACCAAAACAAAGACGGCGGCGCCGGAGAGTAGAAGTAAAACGAGTGGCTCCTCAGACTACCAGAAGTGCAAGGCGGCACGCACTCGTTCATCTGAAGTGTGGGAATTCTTTAATTTAAAAGGAGAAAATTATGTAATATGTCGTCTTTGCAAAATGGAGATGGCTTTCCATTCTAGCACCACGGCAATGCACCAGCACTAGGGCTGGGTTGCGTCGACGCAAAATATGCGCGTCGAATTGTCAGACCCAAAACAAAGATGGCGGCGCTGGCGCCAACACGAGTGACTCCTCAGACTATCAGAAGTGCAAGGCGGCATACACTCATTCCTCTAAAGTATGGGAATTATTTAATTTAAAAGGAAACAATTCCGTGATATGTCGTCTTTGCAAAATGGAGATGGCCTTCCATTCTAGCGCCACCCGGGAGCAGCCGCAGATGACAGAGCACCGTAAGTTTTTGAATGAATGTCGTGAAAATTACATAGAGGACACTGACAAGCTGACAAAGAGGACCAAGCAGGTAACATTTAATAAAGTCTCAACTTTCAAATTTGGACATTCAAAGAAAATTAAACCATAAATAGGCGTACTATTTTGTGGCTCTTTAATGTGTCGTGACAGATTGCCTCAGTTAAAGCTGCTCGTGAACCGATCATCTTTTCCTTGGTTAATTTATAGCATCAAATAGGCTAAACATGAATGTAGCCTACATCAGAAGGACTGTTGTTTTAACCGCGGAAAGATGTCAGTACAGTAGCCAGTAGCCATTATTCAAATTCAAATCCACCGACGTTAATCTTCTCTCTCCTGACTACTTTGTCATACAAAAATGGCGTATTATGATTGATTGATCAGATCGCCAGTCAATGAAATTCCCAGCAAATGTTTTTTTTTTTTTACATTTTATACACCCCCACCCCCGATGAAACCAGTATTACCGGTGTTGTCACAAGTCGATTAATCGAATCGAAATCGAATCAGACTGAAAAAATGAATCGTTAGATTAATCGATGCATCGGAAAAAATAATCGCTAGATTAATCATTTAAAAAATAATCGTTTATCCCAGCCCTACCATGGATGGATACATTGCATTTAGGGTTGTGCCGATGGACGATATCATCGTCCATCGTGATGGCTGACCAACATCACGATGTAGAGCCACCATCGTGATGCCACGCCCCCTTTTGCGAGTCTTGCTAGTGTGACTCACTAATCCTAGTCTCTTCTATAGTTAACCTAAAAACTTTGCAGGGATTGCTCTGTAAATTAAATTGAGAATATAACTAATGCATATATGCTATTTTAAATACTGTGGTATATGCCAGAGACGTGACGTGTTAGTCTGTGAAAATACCGTGTCAGGCAGGCTACACAAATATTGATCTTGACATTGTTAGCTTCTTGTCTTTTTTTACATGTCTTACACTGTACATTTAGATTAAAATATGTTATGTTGTAGGCTACAAGAAAATAGCCTTTATTAATTAATTATTAGTAGTTGTAGTGTCTCAGAAAATCTTGCTCATTGTCACATAGCTCTTGTATACACTGAAGCGGCAGTTTAAGATAAACCCATACCAGCTGAACGTCAAATAACTTTTGTCTGGTTAATACTTTTAAAGAAAAATTTCCTTGGCCATAAATCCATAATGTCAAATCAAATGAAAGAAACAAGGTGAATATGAATAACACACATTTATTAAAACATAGAAGAACAACAAATAAAGAACAGGAAAACGGGAACAACACTCAGACCGAAACTCGGCATTAACATTTCACTTATAATTAGCAGCACAATTAACTTCAGCACAGGCTACAAAATAAATTATGTTATTGAAATATTGTAAAGTGGTCATATGAACTACACAAATGAACGTTTAAAAATTATATGCAAAATCGAATAGCTCCAGAACGGATGGCTGAAAAATGCGTAAAGAAGTCTAATATCTTTCACCATAGACCATGTTTAAATTTCGATGTTTCTGGCCAGAAATACCAACATATTCACTTTATCTGGATTTAATAAGCTGCGGATTGGAGTAACTACACTACCCGCTGTGCTGAAGACCTGCTCTGATGGAGTACTGGTAGCACATATGCACAGATATTTCCGTGCTAATCTTGCCGTGAACGGAAACTTTTTGTCGTTCGTTTTCCACCAAGTCAGCGGGTCCTCTTCCCCATCAATGGCCATTTCCTGCAGGTAGCCTACATGGTCATTTCTGCCTCGACCTTTTGCTCATCAGTGAGTAAAATAACGAAATTATAGTTTTTTAGTGGAAAATAGTATTTATGTAAAGAGATATATTAAAATAAAAAGTGCACAACTCTTCTTAAGTGAAAGCTAAAAAAAAAATGCTTCACGTGTCGTGCAACCTACTGATAAAGCGCCGACGAGTCATTAGTTGGGTTAGTAAAATAACGAAATAATAATTTTTCATATAATTTTTGAAAATTATATGAAATTATATAATCCCCGCCCCACCGACGATATCATCATCCATCGTCCATCGTGTTTTACTGTCAACATCGTCAACTGCCAATTTAGGGGACATCGCCCAACCCTAATTGCATTTAATTTAGCCAATCTATTAATTTGTTGTTCCAGATCTGCCAACTGAGCCCTTTTCCTTTTCTTTCTAGCAGCCTGAAAGGAAATAATACAGCCCCTGATATAAGCTTTCATGGTCTCCCACAGTATTGAGGGTGACGTTTCAGGAAGATCATTCATCTCAAAGAAAAAATAAATTTGTTCGCTTAAAAATTTACAAAATTGTGGTTCCTTTAAAAGCTGTGGGTCCAGTTTCCATATCCTATCACAATGAGGCAAGTTAGCTAGATTTAAAGAGAATGAAAGAGGAGCATGATCTGAAATCACTATGTCCTTATACGCAACCTTACTGGCCAATGGCACCAATTTAGCATCAGCCAGGAAATAATCAATTCTGGTATATACATTATGAACATTGGAATGGAAAGAGTACGCTCTGTCTCGAGGGTTAAAAATTCTCCAAATATCAAACAAATTTGAATTATTATAATATTCCTTCATGAAAATGCTGGAATTAGAAGGTGGTGCTCTACAGGATGAAGATCTGTCCAAATAAGGATCTAAAACTAAATTTAGGTCACCTGCAATGAGTAAATTAGTTTGCGAGATGTCAGGGATCTGAGCGAAAACATGTTTAAAAAATGAAGGCGAGTCTGTATTAGGACCATAAATATTAACCAGTGTTATGGGTAATGTATATAAATCTCCAATAACAATTAGATATCTCCCCTCCTTATCTGCGATGGTTGTCTTATGGATGAATGGTGTGCCCTTTCTGAAGAGTATGGCCACCCCTCTTGATCTAACTGCACACGTAGCATGATAAGTTTGACCAATCCATCTACATCTTAGTTTGATGTATTCACTTTTATTAAGGTGCATTTCTTGAAGAAAAATTATGTCACTAGATAGCATCTTTAGGTGTGTCAAAACTTTGCCCCTTTTAACAGGATGATTTAATCCTTTAACATTCCAAGTAACCATAGTACATTTTCTCCCCTTATCCCGCTGAGTTACGTTGTCCTGCATGGTGTCGGCTCATACAATATGAATATAAACCCTATCAATGTGACATATATGGTCATATACTGAATATACACTCACCTAAAGGATTATTAGGAACACCATACTAATACTGTATTTGACCCCCTTTCGCCTTCAGAACTGCCTTAATTCTACGTGGCATTGATTCAACAAGGTGCTGAAAGCATTCTTTAGAAATGTCGGCCCATATTGATAGGATAGCATCTTGCAGTTGATGGGGATTTGTGGGATGCACATCCAGGGCACGAAGCTCCTGTTCCACCACATCCCAAAGATGCTCTATTGGGTTGAGATCTGGTGACTGTGGGGGCCATTTTAGTACAGTGAACTCATTGTCATGTTCAAGAAACCAATTTGAAATGATTCGAGCTTTGTGACATGGTGCATTATCCTGCTGGAAGTAGCCATCAGAGGATGGGTACATGGTGGCCATAAAGGGATGGACATGGTCAGAAACAATGCTCAGGTAGGCCGTGGCATTTAAACGATGCCCAATTGGCACTAAGGGGCCTAAAGTGTGCCAAGAAAACATCCCCCACACCATTACACCACCACCACCAGCCTGCACAGTGGTAACAAGGCATGATGGATCCATGTTCTCATTCTGTTTACGCCAAATTCTGACTCTACATCTGAATGTCTCAACAGAAATTGAGACTCATCAGACCAGGCAACATTTTTCCAGTCTTCATCTGTCCAATTTTGGTGAGCTCTTGCAAATTGTAGCCTCTTTTTCCTATTTGTAGTGGAGATGAGTGGTACCCGGTGGGGTCTTCTGCTGTTGTAGCCCATCCGCCTCAAAGTTGTGCGTGTTGTGGCTTCACAAATGCTTTGCTGCATACCTCGGTTGTAACGAGTGGTTATTTCAGGCAAAGTTGCTCTTCTATCAGCTTGAATCAGTCGGCCCATTCTCCTCTGACCTCTAGCATCAACAAGGCATTTTTGCCCACAGGACTGCCGCATACTGGATGTTTTTCCTTTTCACACCATTCTTTGTAAACCCTAGAAATGGTTGTGCGTGAAAATCCCAGTAACTGAGCAGATTGTGAAATACTCAGACCGGCCCGTCTGGCACCAACAACCATGCCACGCTCAAAATTGCTTAAATCACCTTTCTTTCCCATTCTGACATTCAGTTTGGAGTTCAGGAGATTGTCTTGACCAGGACCACACCCCTAAATGCATTGAAGCAACTGCCATGTGATTGGTTGATTAGATAATTGCATTAATGAGAAATTGAACAGGTGTTCCTAATAATCCTTTAGGTGAGTGTAGATGTCCCAGAACAACCCTCCCTTTAACATGCTCTTGCCTATACCAAGAGAAACCTTCAAAGTAAGGCGCGATCCCACTAAGGAAGATACGAGAAAAAACTAAACAAAACAGCAATAACAAGATACCAAAAAATGAACATGTACCATACTAACTTCCCTCACTAAACCCTTCTAACAATAGACGTTTAGGGCAGCCCCGCAAAAGGCATATATTTTGAAGTTAAAAAGAATGCATATATAAAATAATAAAGATTTGAGAAACTAGACTTATTGACAAATTAAAAATATGAAAAGAAATGAAAATTCTGGAAGGACGATCCATCCTACCCTATTTATTTCAAAATAAACCAAAAGCCAACTTCAATAAAGATGTACATATACTTCAATTAAAGGCAATCCGTAAGTGTAAACACTTGAACGCTCTATAGCTATTCGTTACCCAGCACGACAATGCCATTATCAGCAGCCTCCGTCTTCAGCATCCTCACGGCCCGAACCAAAGTGAAGCTCTGCAAACTCTTCGGCTTTCTTCGCATCTGTGAACACTGTCTCTGTGCCATTTAAAAGTCACTCTCAATTTCGCTGGAAATACTGTCCCATACCGCACTCCTGGCTTGTCTCGAAGTATTGCTCTGGCTCTGTTAAACGCAGCTCTGTGCTTTGCCACCTCGGGCGTAACGTCAGGGAAAACACGGATCCTCTGACCGTTAAAAGAAAGATCCTTTCATTCAACAGCTTTCCTAAGGATCGTTGTCACATCCCGAAAGTAATGCAGCCACACTATAAGCGACCGTGGCGGCTCGGTGCCCTCCGGTTGCTTACGTAAAGCCCTGTGGGCACGGTCCACTAGTGGGCAATCCTCAAGTGACAACGCGTCTTTCAAGAGTTCTGAAACAAGTGTTCATATCTCTGCCCTTCTCAGACCCTTCTTTTAAGCCCGGCTATTTGCACATTTTTGCCCCTCTAGATCCATGCACTTGTCTGCAAGAAGATTCACCTCAGTACACAGGCGTTTCACCTCCTATTGAAGTTTGGTTATGGCATCTGAAGAATGATTTGCTGAGCGTTCTAAGTCAGCCAGAGTAGAACCTTGTTGCGCGGACGTAGTCTGCAAGGCAAGAATATCGACTTGAGTTTCAGATTTGAGAGCAGATATTTCCCCTCTGATAGTTGTGGCCATCTCTTCAATGCGCGTGTCAATCGTCTGACAAATCTCAACTTTGGTAGCTCACAGATCTGAACGTAACAAGTTAATGGCTTCCAGGACTGTAGCATCTGCCGACCGTTGCGAAGGTTCGCCCGGCGGAACATCGTCGTCAGGAGAGGTCGGTGCGATAGGGCCTGCGTTGTTCTGCTTTTTGCTTTTTGAGGCTTGTAACTTCGAGCTCGCTTTCATCTTGTAGCCGATGAGTATCAACGAACCTTCAGCAAATCCAGCTTGTAAGAAAAACTCTTTTTATGTAGAAGTTATTATTAAAAAGTTAATTTTATAATAATTTTGCGGGAGCTGCAAGGGAGTGCGACCTATCGACCCATAGCTCACTAGCGCCCCCCCTGTATTGTTTTTTTATTTTATTTTATTTGTTTGATTCTATTTCGAGAACATTTACAGTCCTTCGTTTTGGAAATAAAAATCTACTATACACATTTTTATTTGTCCTTGTTGTGCTGCCCAAAATGTTTCAAGACTGAAAATATACAGTATATCTGTAAAATTATTTGCTTGTCTTATAGAGGCGTTTCATAGATGTGCAGAAGCAGTTATAGGCGTGTAATTATGTATGAATCCAATAAAGGCTGTTATTTTTCTGTCAAAAGTTTGGAATAATGTAGGGATGGGCATTCATCAAAGTATGCAAATATTTAAGCTCATAAACAATGAATATTCAAATATTCTATTATTTAAATGAAGGTAATTAATGAGAAAGGGACATTGTAAAATATATTTTTTTGTCATAAAGTTTGCGTCACCATAAAAAAAAAACAAGCTACTAATTATATCCAAAACAAGCTTATATTATGTCCTTTGTTTTTTTGTGTGGAAAATATTTAAACAAGCAATGCATGAAAACTCACGCAAAGTGAAGAAAAAGAAACTGCTAATGAAGTAGACTGACGCAGTTAACTTACAGGAAGAATATAAACACTTGACAAATAATAGTTATGCTTATATTGCATCTCATGTTTTTGTTGAGAAAAGTGATGGAATGTCCCTTACCTCAGCTATCAAAGTCATTCTTGGATGCCATGTTTGTTGTTTACAGAAGCGTCGCTGGGATTACGTTGCTATGGGGACACTGCTTTCTGTTGAGTTGCACATATATGAGAGTAAAGTGTACACTGCTTATCCAGTACATTTAAAGGAACCCAGCTTTCTCACAGTAAGCCACATTCTCACAATAACCAGCTTTTTTGGTGTCCATCTAAATGTACTGACACAATCGTTTGCTCATCAAATGTGATCAATTTGTGTCCACACTCAACAACGCCACCCAGTGTATTCTGTTATAACTGACAGTTTTAGTTTGTGTGTTCAGGATTTAACATGCATCTCCCTGTATATTTGGCCAGCAAAGCAAAACTTTACGAAATTCGAATAGTATTTTTACTATTTGAATAAAAGTTGCTGAACGAATACTAAAGTTTTCGACTACTTGTGCACATCCCTAGAATAATGTACAGATTTTGCTCTTATGGAAAGAAATTGGTACTTTAATTCACCATTCACTAAATAATATCAAATGTGTAACAAGCTGTAAAGAGAATCGAATGTAATGTGCAGATCGCGCGCAAATTAATCGTAGAAAATATTCCCTGTCTTAGGTCAGTTAGGATCACTACTTTATTTTAAGAATGTGAAATGTCAAAATAATAGTAGAGAGAATTATTTTTTTCAGCTTTTATGTCTTTCATCACATTCTCAATGGGTCGGATGTTTACATGCACTTTGTTAGTATTTGGTAGCATTGCCTTTATATTGTTTAACTTGTGTCAAATGTTTTGTGTTGCCTTCCACAAGCTTCTCACAATAAGTTGCCAAAATTTTGACCCGTTTTTCCAGACAGAACTGGTGTAACCGAGTCAGGTTTGTAGGCCTCCTTGCTCGCACACACTTTTTCAGTTCTGCCCACACATTTTCTATCGGATTGAGATCAGGGCTTTGTGATGGTCACACCAATACCTTGACTTTGTTCACATTAAGCCATTTTGCCACAAATTTGGAAGTATGATTGGGGTCATTGTCCATTTGGAAGACCCATTTGTGACCAAGCTTTAACTTCCTGGCTGATGTCTTGAGATATTGCTTCAATATATCCACATAAATTACCTTCCTCATGATTCCATCTATTTTGTGAAGTGAACCAGTCTCTCCTGCAGCAAAGCATCCCCACAACATGATGCTGCCACCCCCATGCTTCACGGTTGGGATGGTGTTGTTTGGCTTGCACCCTTTTTACTTCAAACATAACAATGGTCATTATGGCCATTAAATTTGTTTTATCAGACCAGAGGACATTTCTCAAAAAGTGATTTGTCACCATGTGCACTTGCAAACTGTAGTCTGGCTTTTTTATGGCAGTATTGGAGCAGTTGCTTTTTCCTTGCTGAGCAGCCTTTCAGGTTATTTCAATATAGGACTCATTTTACTGTGGATATATATACTTGTGTACCTGTTTCTTCCAGCATCTTCATAAGGTCTTGTCTGTTGTTCTGGGATTGATTTGCACTTATTGCCCCAAACTACGTTCATCTCTAGGAGACAGAATGCGTACCTTCCTGAGCAGTATGATGGCTGGGTGGTCCCATGGTGTTTATAATTGCATAGTTTGTACTGATGAATGTGGTACCTTCAGGCATTTGGAAATTTCTCCCAAGGATGAACCAGATTGTGAAAAAAATAAAAAAATTCTGAATTCTTGGCTGATTTCCTTTGATTGTTCCATGATGTCAAGCAAAGACGCACTAAGTTTGAAGGTAGGCCTTAAAATACATCTACAGGTAAACCTCCAATTCAGTACACCTCCTATCATTTAGGCATAAGTCTAAAGGCTTGACATAATTTTCTGGAATTTTCCAAGCTGTTTAAAGGGACAGTTAAATTTACTGTACGTATGTAAACTTCTGACTCACTGGAATTGTGATATATTCAATTAAAAGTGAAACAATCTGTCTGTAAACAATTGTTGGAAAAATTACTTGTGTAATGCACAAAGTAGATGTCCTAAAATACTTGCCAAAGTTATAGTTTGCTTATATTAAATTTGTTAAGTGGTTAAATGAGTTTTAATGACTTCAACCTAAGTGAATGTAAACTTCTGACTTCAACTGTATGGGTGGATCTGAAACACCCCTTTCTTCTGATTGGTCAACCTGCAACGTTGTCGTTCTCAATGCTGTGAGACAGAATGAAAGTTCACTGCTGTTTAATTGTTCAGATAAATTGATTTTTTCTCCAAAACTCGCCACGTTTATTGCAGCTGAGCTATCTCTCCAAGTAGCCAGATTAATCAGACAGCCCTACAGTACACAGCCCTCCTGCAACATCAGGACCCGCACCAGCCAATATCATGACAGCTTCTTCCCCAAGCAATCAGACTTTTGAACTCTTGATCGATCACGATACATATATCAGCACTGCGCTTTATTAGCCTCAGACTGGACTCTCATTTTATACTTCTCTTTATAACACACTGGCAACTGACTATCCATCAACCGCTGAATGTCAACACAACACTTCATATTTATTTCCACTGATTACAAGGGGGGTGGGAGTACAGTGTATTTTTACAGTATACAGTCTTTTTTATTTGGTGTATTGTACTGTATGTTATGTTTACTGTATGCAGTCTTCTTATTTTGTGTATAATGTATATTATTTGGTGTATATTGTGTTGTGTAACAAGATGTGTAAACTGTGCTATGTGTAAATCAGATGTTTATTTTAATTGTAATACTGCTATGTTGCTTGGAACTACACCCAAGACTTTTAACCACTGTTGCACTTGTGTATATGGTTGAGTGACAATAAAGGGATTTAATTTGATTTTGATTTAAACATGCTGTCTTTGACATTGCTCTGGTTTGAAAAGGCATGGTTTTATATGAGATGATGAAAATAACCATACATTCATAAGACTATTGAAGCATATGCCTACATTGTAAAGACATAGGCTTACGTTTAACTGTGGGGTATGGTTAGTTTTAGGTTCGATATTTGTTGGATATTCACCTATGGTGCGTAAGGAACTATCTGAAAACTGGACCACAACTAAAATGTCACTGGTGTCAGAGCTGTCATTTATTTGAATATTGACTTGCATGTTCTATCTAAAAAAAAAAAAAAAAAAACATTATTTCATAATTAAAAACAAACAAACCAAAAAAAAAAAAATACAAATAAAAATACAAATAAAATAATTTCACAGGTTTTAGTAGATCGCCAGAGTTATGACTGTGCATATGAGTGTACAGTATTCACATATATTGTGAAAAAATCACTAAAAATAATGTAAACTTTATTTTCACATTCCAAAGGTTGTAGTAAGTTACCAGTGGGCAGACTTAGAGTACGTCCAATAATATGAGTAGCATTAGATAATAATTATTTTTTTTTTTACAAAATTCACCAAAATGTTATTTTCAAATTCCAAGTTCCCAGTTGATAGACTTACTACAGGTGAGATTTTTACAGTTAGTCAGTCTATCCAATGGGAAGTTACTATAAACTTTGGAATGTGAAAATACAATTTTCAGGAATATTTATGAAGTTTATCCTGAATTAACTGAATGCTGTATTCATATTATTGGATTTACTGTAAAAATCTCACTTGTTGTAGCTCAGTCTGTTAACTGGCAACCTACTTGCTTTAACTTGCACGTCAACTGAACGAGTGAATGGACGGTCCCTTAAGAACGCTAAGCAATGAAAGCAAATCGGTGCATTTTCAGTCATAATTCTGCAGCCACACCAACTGACAGTTCTGCGTGCAGTGTTTTATGTCTGTATATTATCGTTATATACTATTTATATTTATATACCATACCATAAGTGTGTGAAATCATTGCAAACTTGCTGCCAGCAGAGAGCGCGGGTACGAGAAACCGAATATCAAAAAAATATTTAACCTAAAACTAACTTTACCCCGCATCATGGAAATTATGCTTAAGGAAGTTCATGAATGCTCGTCTCTCAGAAGATGACCAGTGAATTTAAAATCACCATTTACACATAGCCTACACATTTGTCCTATAATAAAAGGCACACAAAACTGCAGTGTATACGACCCAGTAGGTAAAGGCTACCCATATTCCCTCTCAAAAACATGGATGTGGGAATGATCTGAGCTTGAAATTAGTACTCTTCGCTAACATGTAAATACATATTATCTTATATTAAATGTAATAATGTCTTCCAATTTATTTGTTTTTAGTATTATTATTTATCAGTTGTTATTTACTGTTGTAGCCGTTATAATTCACTGGAATGAATGCTCATCTGTCTTGGATGCACCCTACGTTAAGTCTGTATATTCCCTGAACCGCATCTTGCTTTGTTCATTTCACTGCAATATGTAAAAATGAAAATAAACCGATTCTTTTGATACTCATTGATGATTTCTCATTTCAGAAATGCACGAAACACAGCTGTAAATTTAAAATGGTAATTTAAAGCAATCCAACTATAGCTACCTTAGACTAATTATTAGGCGTCCTGACTGTAAGTACACCGTGATGCGGTAAATGACGTGTAAAATCAACTGCAGTCGATTATCCGGTGCAGTGTGGACCACCAGTGCCCAACTGATCAGCTGCACTGCATGGTACCACTTATAAATGAATAAAACAAGCTGTGTGGCACGTAGAAGGATAACGAGGGATTAATCTTAATAATGTGTGTGTGTGTGTGTGTGTCTGTCTTATCAATTGCTTCGTGGCAACGAAACCCTGTCTGCCTTCAGTGAACATTTTATGGTTACGTGTAGGCACTGTGTCTGACTATGTGATGAGAAAGACACTTTTAACCTACTTTATATTCTGCTGTTCCTGTGAGCATCATAGATGCTGGAACTTAGTTTTATATGGGGACGTGGGAAAAGATAATAAGTACCAGAATTTCTCCCTGATTTTAATCTCGTGCGAATTGGTCATGCCAGTAATGTTTACAGACCCCACATTTATGTGGCAATAAAGATGATCCCGTAGACTATTTTACCTTCTATAAAACGGCCAGTAAAATGAACCCCAGGTTATAATTCCGTGCAAATTGACATGCAAAGCCAGTGAATCTGCACTGTGAACCATTTAACTTTCATTGTTTCTCAAGTTATTCAAGTGTCTGAGGTATATGTTGGTCAAGAAAAGACACAAAGAAATTGTTAAATGCGCTTCACTTCAGATGAACTGCAGAGAGGCTGTTGCGGTTGGACTGATGTGTGTTTTTCTTAAACATTTTAGCCATTACATAGATATATATTTTGGTTAAGAAAAAGAAAAAGGGGGTGGGGTTGATTTACCGGCCCGTCTGCTGGCAGGTCATCACTGCCTTCCTGCATCTGGCAGGGGACGGGGGAGGGACACAAAAATAACAAAAACAATCATGATAGCTTAAACACTGTAACGGTGATTATACCAAACTAAAAATAGAATAATAATATTTAAAAAGAGAGGGAAAGGCCAACATGGAGTGGCAGTTGGAGAGAGAGAGAGAGAGAGAGAGAAAAAAAAAATCTCTGTATGTTCTCTGATATGCCATAGCTTGGTCCTCGGCCACTCCTCCACACTCTAGTGGATGACAGCCGCACCTCCCCAGGCAGATTGCACCCCCTTTTTGAGGACAAACCATGAAAATGACATACTTGAACTTAAATGGTTGTATTTACTGGACCCTTTGGAGTATGGACACAGTTATATTGTATTTTGAAAGAAGACAGTTTGGGCTTTATTTCCAAGTATCAGAATGAATATATGTTGTTATTTTGTTAAGTTAGAGAAGCTGAAGTTTATAGTAATGGAAATATTTTGTGCTGAACATGTTTTTATAATCTAAAAAAACTATAATAAATGTGCCAATTCAAACCAGAAATACAATGTTCTCAAAGCCATAAGTCTAAAGAAGTTACATTTCAAATTTGAAGATGATCTAACAAAAAATTAGATTTGAGGCACAAACAACTAAATTGCTGTTTCTGGAGCATTGCTATCGTGAAACAGAGATCGGATATCAATGTTCAACCCTTAGACCTTTGAAAAGATGTATAATTTGTTAACATTTATTACATTTATAGATGCTAAATTATTAATCATAAGCAAAGTGACGTCACCACCGCATGTGGGAAAATGCGTATCAACATCTTAACAACATTAGTTAACATGAATTAACAATGAACTTTACTATTAGAGATACTTTTGAACCAGAATGAATTCATCTTAAAGTTAATTTCAACATACTAATAGATTGTATAGATACGACTTTAAAAATCAAAAGTTGTATAATCTAACATTAGGTAATGCAATATAAACTAACATGAACTAAAAATAAAAAATTTAATTTTTATCAACTAATATTGACAAAGATGAATTAATACTGTAAAATATATTGTTAATTGTTTGATCATGATACCCAATACATTAATACATGTTAACGAATGGAACCTTATTGTAAAGTGTTAACACACAATTTAATCTATATTTAGGCTGTTGTTAAAAAAGTTCACTTTTCAAAAGCATTCGTCCATCATCAGGACTCTCTTGAGTTCGGCAGATCCCTGCACGCTCATGACAAATCTCAGAAATGGGACAGCATTTTTATTAACATAAATAATACTGAAAGTGAAAATTATATAATACTGCATAAATACAATACGGTTTACTAATATTGACCACTATTAGACAAATTGTTTGGTTAAAGTAAGAGTCACAATGTTAAGAAATATATTATTGTTCACCCCAGCATTTACTGTGAAGCTGGATTATCATGAATTGTCATGTTATATTAACTTATAATATCACAGAGGGCTATAAATTATCTAGCGAAATGAATCACAATAATTACATGTGTAAAACAGTCAGAAACAGGGACCTTTTTAAGCCAGTGCTGGTATATGTCTTGTGAATATTCACCCTCGTTATGGACCTGCGTCATTATGGTCCATATAAGTTCAAATACACGTTGTTAAACCACTTCTTTCTTTTACTGAATGGAGCAACAGCTTTGAGTCTCAATGTGTGATGATATTGTCCAATGTCATCCGCAGAAACTTGTGAAAATGTGACGTCCAACGTGTGAAAAGCAAAACTCAGCGTAGAAAGAAATAGTTTCCAACGCTTCACCAGAAGTGTGCCCCCTGAGGCAAAACATGGTAGTGACCATGCGTAGAGTCCATTACTCGAAATTCACTATTGCGCAGATTCCCATTGAGATGACTGAATTTCACAGTTCGTAGCTAAATGTGTCCGCACCTTGATCTGATTACAAGAACATAAAATGTAATGCATTGCATGACTTTTTGTATTAAAAAAGTAGTTTTAAACAAATGCAGTTATTGTTTTGTGTTAGGGTTACAAATTTTAAGATTTTTTTTTTAATTGACCATCTTTAAGGTTAATGAATGAAAATTGACTAATCATTAACAATAGTAATAAACTCTAACAGCTTGAAACTCAGAAAATACAAGATGCATATTTTTTTTAATCAAAGCTTTATTTTTTACAAAGTTTTATTTTTGACTGACCAACCGTTCTTAAAAATGCAAACTTAAAACTGTCAACATTGCATCAGAGAAAAGTTCCTCACAGTAAAAGTAAACCTGAAACAACCAAAGTATGTGCATATAGCATACTGTTTAATAATCATTTAAATAAATACACTTAACCCTTTCATGTGTAACATCACACATATTCAGACTGCACCGGTCAAGCATATGTCATTTTATATTCGCACAAACAGTTACTCATACAGACTTTTAAACCACAGTTTAAGTTTATTTTATATAAATACATCCAACTCGTCACAAAAGTACCACAAAAATCTTATACGCACAGTTAATACATCAAACACGATGTTCCTCCGATGCATGCTGCTATTTGTTTACATTAGTAGTGGTTGTTATTCATCAAACAGCTACTCAAAAAGCATATAATATGTTTATTTTATGTAACAAACAGACAAATTGTCAACAAAGTACCACATTCCCACACAACAGCAACTCAAACAGTCTTTTCAGGCATATAATATAACATTTGTTTTCTAAATCAGTCAGCCAATTTATCACAAAAGCACCACAACAGTTTAAAACTTGTATACTCACAGTGAAAACATGCTGATCACATGCAATTATCCTATGCACACAGGCTGTTTATATTAGTGCTTGACACACACACCCATTATTCATTTGTTTTTTTACAGCTATAAGAATGAAATAAATAAAACCAAAAAAGTACAGCAGACATAACTCATTTGTTCACATGTTTACTATATTATATACAGTATTTTTGTTATGACAAGAAATAAAAAAAAATACTCATCTACACTCTGCCCCACTCTACTGCAGGGGAATTTAGAACCTACTCATGAAAAGGTTAAGAAATGCGAGTATTGGCATTTTTCTCTTTATATATATTTTCAGTTCTGTGTATTTTTATGCTGTCTTTAGTAGGATTTGTGAATTATTTGATTTACTGTTAATAACTTTTACAGAAAATACAGTTTCAAGTTCAATTAACTATTTATATTGTAGACTGTGGTATATATTAGATTTTACTTTTTTTATTTGAAATTAAGTCAACTAATATCATGCTCTCTGAATTTAGTTAAAGGGATAATTCACCCAATAATGAAAATTCTCTCATTTACTCACCCTCATGATATCCCAGGTGTGTATTACATTCTTTCTTGACCAGAACACATTTGAAGAAAAATAAAAAAAATTCTTAGCTTAGTAGGTCTTTAAAGTGCAAGTGAATGGAGATTTCTTTTTAGAAGGTCCAAAGTCAGCATAAACGTCATTGATACAACTCCAGTGATTAAATTCATATCTTTTAAATGTTTTTACTCTAAATCATGCTTCTGGTCTGCTCTGGTATGCACGTGACGTAATCGCATTGGCATTTGAAACTCAAGAATAGACAGTGAGGAACGCTGAACAGTATCTTGGTTGATTCTGGTTTAGATATGTTATTATCTGTTTCTTTACTCACAATGGTGCATTTGTGTGCTTATCTTGGATGTCTCAACCAAGAGGAGAAATCCATCGCTATCCATGGCAATGCGAATACGTCACACAAGAGACTGCTTAGAATCCCCCCTCTTCTGTAGTGTTGGATTATAGTTAAAAAGGACTTAAATGTTGATCTTTTTTCGCACCAAAAGTGATTGTATCACTTTAGAACACATTAATTTAACAGCTGGAGTCGTATCAATGATGTTTTATGCTGACTGTCTGTGATTTTTGGAGCTTCAAAAAAGAAATCTCCATTCACTTGCATTTTAAGGACCTACAGAGCTATTTTTTCTATTTTTCTTCAAATGTGTTCTAGTGAAGAAAGTAAGTCATACACACCAGAGAATTTTCATTTTTGCGTGAACAATCCCTTAGATTAGTGTGCACTGAGTTTTTTTTCAAGAGAAGAGAATATTGCTGAGCAAGTAAATTAGTCAATATTCTTTTAACAACTTACCTGAATAACACATTCAGTTTAATGACGCTGTTGTTCCCTTCAGTAGTGGTTCAGTAGAGGTTTGTTACCTCCACTGTAGTGCAAGAATGCCTGTTCTGTACGTTCAAGATAGCAAGAATAGTATGTTATAGGGCTGAAGGATTAATCTAAATAAAATTGAAATTGCAATATGACCCGATGCAAGCACTGCGATATAATAAAAAAAAAAACAGTCTCAATGTGCAGCTGCGCCTATGTGCACGGCTGTAGTGTGTAATGCTTTCTTAAATACATGTAAACAGGATCAGTTAATTACAGTACACATGCGGTTTAAGAGTAGTTCTGTGCTCCATACACACAAATTCTGACTATCTGGTGCCCTGAGTTTACAGAGAAAACATCTTGTAGGAACCAAATTTTTTGTTAGATCATCTTCAAATTTGAAACGTAACTTCTTTAGACTTGTGGCTTTGAGAACATTGTATTTCTGGTTTGTCTTGGCACTTTTATTATTGTTTTTTTAGATTATAAATACATGTTCAGCACAAAATATTTCCATTACTATAAACTTCAGCTTCTCTAACTTAAAAAAAAAACAACATATGTTAATTCTGATACTTGGGAAATAAAGCCCAAATTGTCTTCTTTCAAAAAACATTACAACTGTGTCCATACTCCAAAGGGTCCAGCAAATACAACCATTTAAGTTCAGGTATGTCATTTTCATGTTTTGTGTTCAAAATCTGCCAGTGAGGTGTGGCTGTCATCCACTAGAGTGTGGAGGAGTGGCCGAGGACCAAGCTGTGGCTTATCGGAGAACCGGTGTGTAATTTTTTTTTCTCTCTCTCTCCAACTGCTACTCCATGTTGGCCTTTCCCTCTCTTTTTAAATATTATTATTATATTTTTAGTTTGGTATAATCACCATTACGGTGTATAAGCTATCATGATTGTTTTTGTTATTGTTGTTTCCGTCCCCCTGTCCTCTCCCAGATCCAGGGATGACCTGCTGGCAGATGGGGCCAGAAGGGCACCGAGTTTGGTTTGTTGTGCTAACATGCGCTGAGCCAAATGCATTATTTTTTAAAGTGCTCCAGATTACATAATTTAATTGCACATTTGCGTAATTTCACATACCTCTATATTTGGCCGCTACAATTTACTATAAAATTACAAAAAAATTTTTTACAGAAGGTTATGTGGACAGCAAGGCAAATGAAAGCATTTTACTGCATTAAAAAACAACAAAAGTTCCATCCTTTCAGTTTTCAAATTAGTAGGGCAGGCTCTGTAGCGCCCCTTGAAAATTGACATATAAGGGGGGCTCTTTAGCACCCCTATTTTCACCTACAGTCACCAAATTATATACATATTAATTTCTCATCAAGCCGAACAACTTTCATACTCCGTTATTAGCTCCGCCAAATTTTGGGATTTTCTGAAAATTGCAGGCTCTGAACTTTTAAATACTCCTCCTTGGGGATTCATGTGACTGGCACAAAATTTGTGCAATATCATGCCATTACATTGTAGATGCTAAATTGTGAATGGATTTTTTAAATTTGAACGGTGTAGCCATTGCAAAGCAATACATTTATGGCAAAAAATGGGAAACTGGAAGTGCCTTATATCTTCTGTGTGCATTGTGTGATTTAGATCAAGATTGAGATGTTTAGCATTGGGGGCTCATCACATGGATGTGACTATTTTGGGTCACGGTCATAGCGCCACCACCTGGCAGCAGGAAGTGTGGCTTTTACAACAGACTTTAAAATAGTCCTCTTATATTTACCCAAATTGCTTAAAACATGTTTAGAATAATGTCAAATGCCACATGCATGTGTCCACTTTGCATTTTCCGAAAGCCACCGGCACCCGTGGTGCTTGGACCCCTCATCGTATTATTATACAATCAAATATTTCTATAATAATTTCTTATCTTAACATTATTATTATATTGCAAAAATATTCAAATTGACTGGGTTAAAAAAATTATGATGAAAAATTGCAAACAGATGCAATGTGATAGTGATGTTCCCCCGTTTCACTGTTTTATTTATTTATTTTGTTTGTTTCTTTTTAGAGGAATCAAGTGTGAACACCCTTTCTAGAACAGTATGTCTGGTTGCCTATGTTGATCATATCAAAGTTAAAATATCAATCACAATTAAAAAAAAAAAATAATCGTAATTTTTATAATCGTTCAACCCTAGTATGTTAGTACCACATGCTCTTCTGAACATTGACTTCCGTTAAATAAATTGAGAGATCTGGCAAACTTGCCGCAAATTTGCCACTCATTATTTTAATTTGCAAATGAGCTTTGCGACAAACTCTTCATTGTTGCCAAAGGTTTGCTGCACCCTTACAAAAAAACTAAACTTACCGCAAATTTGCCACAAATTTTCCGCTCATTATTTTCACATACAAATGAGCTTGTGATTTACTAAAAATTTTTGCCTGAAGTTTGCAGTTATTTACCGATATTTGTGAATTTGCAGCAAATTTCAGAATCAGAATCCGCTTTATTGCCAAGTATGCTTACACATAAAGGGAATTTGTCTTAGTGACAATGGTGAAATTTTTCAGAACTTTCCATTTTTTGACCCCTTAAAACTGTTTGAAAACAAAAGTTTCTTGTTTAAAGGGACATAGTTACTGAATTGAGGTTTGATTAACAATCAGCCAGTCTGTATTTCAAAGCTACAGTATATGCATGTATCATGCTGGTTGTATTATTGTGATCTTCAGTTACCTCAAAGAAGCCAATAATGTTATTGTTACTGCAAGGCTACATGTCACACAATGTGTTTGAGGTGGCCTTCATTATGTTGATATTTTGGGAATAGGTTATTGTAAATAATGGGTTGGAACTGGTTTTGTGTGCTAAGGAATGTGATATTTATATCATTGTAAATGTGGTACCGAATGGTTGTTATATGAGTGGCGGTTGAGTTGTCGACTATTTATGGAATAGTTCAACCAAAACTTTACTCACTCTCATGTCATTTCCAACCCTTTTGATTTTCTTTTTATATTCCTTGTCAGCATTGATAGTCTCTGCACACAAAATACCATTGTTTCACTATATTTACTTATTGATTATTTTGCACCATCTCAAGGACCTGAGCCTGCCCAATGGGACTCCAGTAGATACATCAAGCCCTGCCTCCTCCTCTTCTCTACTAAACCGACTGCAGCTGGATGATGATTTGGACGGAGAAACACGTGACCTGTTTGTGACTGTAGACGACCCCAAGAAGCACGTGTCTACTATGGAGACATACATCACCTACAGAGTCTGCTCAAAGGTCAGAGGGCAAAGCCAATCCATTCATAACATCATTGAGAATGTGCTTTTATTGTTTTGCAGTTATATAAGGGTGATATTAGATATATTAATGCAATATGCTCAAGATAAGTAGTCTTTTAGGTCAAATTAATTTGAGTGTTGTGGCCTATTGGGCTGGTAACTGAAAGATTGTGGATTTGAACATCACAAGGGCTTAATCCATGAACCATATCCATTTACCCTTGAGTAAGACAAAGGTTATTCCACGTTAGTTTTGGGTAATAAAGCCAAACCAATTATATCTTAATATTTTCCTGCCTTTTGGCGATATTCAAAATAAATAGAGTAACTATGATTTCTATGATAACAGCCATAATCGAGGAATCTTTTCCTCCCTGTTTTTCACTAAATTAACACAAGGAATAATAATATTTAATTTGTTTAATGTATATAACTGTATATTATGTTATATATTTAATATATATTATATTTATCTACATATATGTTTACTATGGCTGTCAATTGATTAATTATTAAATAAATGAATGCCTTGAAATTCTGATTAATCAAATGAATCACAATTAATTACATATATCCATATTTCCTGGAAAATATTAATTATAATATTTAATATATGATTGTTAAATAATATATATTATATCATATATATATATACAGTGTATATATATATATATATATATATATATATATATATATATATATATATATATATATATATATATATATATATATATATATATATATATATATATATATATATATATATATAAAATATGTATATATATATTCAGTATATTTATAATTGCTTTGATCAATATATGATCAAAATAATTGTCTGTGTGAATATATATACAACCCCAATTCCAAAAAAGTTGAGACAGTATGAAAAATGCTAATAAAACAAAAAGGAGTGATTTGTAAATTATATTCATCCTTTGCTATATTGAAAACATGACAACTACACATTACATGATGTTTTATCTTGTGAATTTCATTGTTGTTTGAAAATGTACAGTAATTTCAAATCAGATGATTGCAACACACCACAAAAAAGTTGAGACGGGCAATTTAAGACTAATAACAATTTTATGAGTTGAAATAACAAGGCGATGTGAAATAGGAGATGTTAAACAGGTGAGGCAATCGTGTCATAGTTTATAGGGAGCCTCCAAAAACAGCCTAGTCCTTCAAGATCAACACTGTCCAGAAGTACTGCCGACTTCTCTGGGCTCTGTCTCATCTTAGATGGAAAGTAGAACAGTGGAACTGGAACTTTTTTGGTCTGGGAGGAAGCAGAGAGTGTGGGTGATTGATTGGCTTGCCCGCAGTCCTGACCTGTCTCCAATTGAGAATGTGTGCCGCATTATGAAGCACACCATACGGCAACAAAGACCCTGTACAATTGTGCAGCTAAAGACCTACATAATGGATGACTGGGTGAAAGGTCTGCTTTCTAAACTTGTGTCTTCAGTGCCCAAGTGCTTAATAAGCATTAGTAGAACAATTGGTGATGTTTCACAGTGGTAAACAGTCGACTGTTCTAACTTTTTGGAGTGTGTTGCAATCATCTGATTTGAAATTTACTGTACATTTTCAAAAAACAATGAAATTCACAAGGAATAACATCATATGAGTAGTACATTCAACTTAACAAAGGGTGAATATAATTTAGAAATCACTCCTTTTAGTTTTTATTTGCATATTTATTCCATACTGTCCCAACTTTTTCAGAATTGGGGTTGTGTATATATATATATATATATATATATATATATATATATATATATATATATATATATATATATATATATATACACAACCCCAATTGTGTGTGTATATATATATATATATATATATATATATATATATATATATATATACACAGCACCATCCAGTGGATGAGATTTGGTGAGAGAGTGAAAACCGTGTAATTCAGCGCTGCTCACGGCAGGCATATGCAGAAACGAATACTCTATTACTCAGTTACTCATGCACATTCCTAGAAGCGGTATGATGTTTGAGTGAGAACAGACCAAAATGAAGTCCTTACTCTCTATAAATCTTGATATTTGTAGTGTTCATTGTACATTCATGAGAGAAACTCGTTATCATTTCCTCACGCTTGACATATGGGCAAAGAGTGTGTACAGTATGTGTTTTCATCGAACATTATTCAAAATATCTACATTTATAATATTATATTCAACATTCTTAGATAACAATTTTTTCTTCTGCAGTATAGCTCCTAAAGTAAATGTATGTTGTTTTAAAAGAGTTTTAGATATGTATATTGGGAAAACAAGCAAAAACAAAACAAACTGCAGTGTATAATGGGGCAAAGACTACCCTCTCTCAACTTTTTGTTCACATTGATCAATCTTTAACTCACAAAAAACAAACTCTGTCTTTTTAATAAAGCTGCGTATTGATGATTTTCTTTACAATAATAAACACACAGTGACACATATATTATGATTCAATATGTTCAATATGTTGTGAGCCATCACGTTATAATCAGGCTGCAGCAAGCGTGCGCAAGGGACGACTGTCCTCGTGCCAGAGTGTGCATCAGACATTTACATTTACATTTTACATTTACGCATTTGGCAGACACTTTTATCCAAAGTGACTTACAGAGCCCTTATTACAGGGACAATCCCCCTGGAGCAACCTGGAGTGGCTGTGGGGCTCGAACCAGCATCCTTCTGATTACCAGATTACCAGTTATGGTGCTTAGACCACTACACCACCACCACTCAGACACCACATCAGACAGGATGCAGTTTCAATCTCTCTCCCTTAGATCGGGTCACTTCACGTGAAAGAGAAATTCAATTTTCGGGGTTTGTACTTGCAATATTTACATGACTTGCTTCCTTATTATTTGAACTTTAATAAAGAATGCATTAAAGATATAACACCAGGCTGTTGTTTCCTTTAAAGACATGAGCATGCAATTTTGCTTAAGTGGAACAGCAGCTCTGGCTCCACTTTATTTCACAACGAGACTGCCTCTGTATTTATTTATTTAGTTTTTTTGTATAATTCCCTCATACTTTGCGATCTACATAATCTGAAGCTGTATGTAAAGTTTGGAGTGCATACTCTCTTTAATCAGCCGTCTTCTCCTCTCATGCCCCATCATTAGTTTCATATGATCTCATGCTATGTTAAATGAGATCAAAGGACAAAAATGTTTGTCGACAATTTTTTATTGTGCCTCAGCAGAAATCAATAACTGTCCAGTTTTGGTGAGACTGTGCCCACTACAGCCTCAGCTTTCTGTTCTTGGCTGACAGAAGTGGAATCCAATGTGGTCTACTGCTGTATTAGCCCATCCACCTCAAGGATTGATGTGTTGTGCATTCTGAGATGCTTTTCTACTCACTGCAATTGTACAGAGGTGTTATCTGAGTTACCATAGCCTTTCTGTCAGCTCGAACCATTCTCCGTTGATCTCTCTCACCAGCAAAGCGTTTCTGTCTGCAGAACTGCCGCTCATTGATGTATTTTGTTTTTGGCACCATTCTGAGTAAATTCTAGAGACTGTTATGCGAGAAATTCCAGGAGATCAGTAGTTACAGAAATACTCAAATCAGCCCATATGGGTCCAACAATCATGCCACGGTCAAAATCACTGAGATCAAATTGTTTCCCCATTCTGATGGTTGATGATTAATTGAAGCTCATGACCCGTATATACATGGTTTATGCATTGCACTACTGCCACACAATTGGCTGATTAGATAATCGCATGCATAAGTAGGTGTACATGTGTACCTAATAAAGTGGTCGGTGAGTGTATATTCCACCACGACCTCAAAGTGACAGATGGAAGGTATTTTGAACTGTGTGTTTGAGTCTGTACCCCTTTAATTTGGTGAAACACAGAGTGTTACAATAGAAATTCTGTGGTTATTCACCTGTTTCTTCTTGTGTGCGACCAACAGACCACCAGAACAGAGTTTGACCTGCCTGAGTTCTCTGTAAGACGACGCTACCAAGACTTTGACTGGCTGAGAAACAAATTAGAGGAGAGTCAACCCACCCATCTTATACCAGTAGGTAGAGGAAGACGCACTGTAACACTGCTCTCAAAAACAGCTGTAGCCGCAGTGACACTGTTTGATACATTTCTGGTTTCTGCACAGCTTTACATTGTATTTCACAGTTATCATTATCAGTATATAATCCATTGTGGGATTTTTGTACTGAAACTTTTACTGTATATTCAGTAGTCCTATCGAATAGTGACAGTTCCCTGATGGCTTTTGAAGACAGTCTTGTTTTATGTCATATGATGGCCTCTTTACATTCATGGTTGTTTCTCCATAGCCTTTGCCTGAGAAGTTTGTAATGAAGGGAGTGGTGGACCGGTTTTCAGAGGAGTTTGTGGAGACCAGGAGAAAGGCACTTGATAAGTTTCTCAAACGTGTAGCAGACCATCCAGTCCTTTCTTTCAATGAACACTTCAATGCCTTTCTCTCTGCAAAGGTCAGAGCTTCAGTGTTTGTACTCCACCAAAGTTGTTAACGTCATTATTCAAAATATGAAGGTAGTTTTGAAGGTATACCAGCCACCTTTGTGGTCAAGCATTAAACAAATACACTAAAACAGTGGTTCTCAACTGGTTTTGCTCCAGACCCCAGATTTTATTTTGGACATTGTGTCAGTATATATAGGATAAAAATGTCCTTAATAAACATTCAAATGTAATAATATAACCATGAACTGCAACAGCAATATTCAACAATTTTAATTAGGGCTGGGTATTGATACAGATTCCCCAATTCCTTTCACAAGCTCTATTTCACTCAATTCAATTTGATTAAGATTAAGTTAGGTAAATTATAGTTATAATGTCCTTTTTGCTTACAACTGAAAGAAATTCTTTCTCATCTAACACTGCTAATTATATAGGGGACCTTCTAACTATAGTTGGTACATAACAAAAATGTTAATTTTTACATATAAATTTTTTTTTTTGTCATCATTTTGTTCACATCCATGTATTCAATCAATAATTATGATGTCTTGAAATTGCATATATTGCATATATTTTGTTGCATGCTTATTGCTTACAAGCATCATTTGCACTGTTTACAATATTTACATTGATTTTTAGCACACATGCTTAAACTGTACTGTCTCTTTAAGAATAGCAGCAGTTCAGTAAGCGTCTTTCAGACTTGTTGTCAGTTGAGCGCATGAGACGAATGGCTTCTTTACTGCTTCCATGGATTGCGTGGATCTCTTCTTTGGACACGCATTACACAGAATGAGTCAATCCAAACTTTTACAGCCAGTGATTAATCAGACATTTGTAGTGAAAGTTGTAGCGAAGTTTTTACACATTTGCAAGCGATTTACTCGCATTGTAGACGATTGCTACATAGAGTAAAAGATCAATCCAGGGATTTAAGAATATAGATCGAGATCCTTCAAATGAAAATCAATATTTTTACCCAGGCATCTTATTATTTTCATTGAGGAAATCAACAATTTTATAAATTCATGAGCAATAGGAGAAGATTGATTTACCCATGAACCTGTATTATGCAGTTTGGTTTTCATTTTCTTTTACCTTGCATAGTTTCTTTATGGTTTTCGATGATGAGGGCATGTCATGCAACCTGTCCATGATGACAAATGCATAATTTGACAAACTTTGACCAATGCAAATGAATTTCCACCAAAACACTGTAGAGTTTGATTTGATAAAGATATGGGAATATCTCTTTATTTCTCTTTTTTTTTTTCAAGTTGATATGCCAATTTATTTTGACATCCTAATTATGCACAATTATTGGTTTAGTTGCATTTTATTAAATGCAAACAGGATTGTTTGATTCCACCTGTCCTTGACTCTAACAGAACTGAGGCTCATTTTTGGGTCTCAACCCAGCAGCTGAGAAGCACTTCACAAAAACATTTTGTAATTGTAGGATGGTTAGTACAATATGCAAGAGGATCATAATACCTCACAGGTTTAAATTTCCAATTCATGTGTCATGTTTAGTGCCTTTTAGTCTGTTTAGAAACATAAATCCTACTACATGTAGTTGTATATGTGTCCTGCTTCAGGGCTCTGTAGTTTGTCACAGTGCAGTGCTCTGGTTGTATGTTGGAATGCAAATACTGGAACAATGATCCAGTGATAATCAAACCCTTACTTGCTGTTTATGACCCTTGGATACATATGTTTAGATCTTTGTTGGAAATGACCTTACAGCGGTGAAATTGTGCAATAAGTTGACTGTATACATTATATAGCTAGATTGAAAGCATGTTTGTCAGCCAATGGGATTTTGTTGTTTTTACAATGATTTCTTGGCCCAGAGGCAGGACTGATATACTGTATGCTTGTTACTTCAGGACTTGAATAAGCGTTTGGGTCTGGCTCTGCTCACTAAAATGGGGGAATCGGTGAAGTATGTGACAGGAGGTTATAAACTGAGGGGAAGGCCGATAGAGTTTGCAGCCATGGCTGACTATCTGGATGTGTTCACACAGAAACTGGGCACCATAGACAGGATAGCACAGAGGATCATCAAAGAGCAATCAGGTAATCACTGTTTGTCCATCCATCCATCCATCTATCCATCCATCTCATTACACCTGTGAAGGTAGCCAATTAAACAGCCTGTTTAATTGTATGGGCCAGAGTATAGGAGGATAATTAAATTTTTTATTCCTCTGTGTTACTGTGTGGCTGGTGCTGAAAGATTCTACAGTTAGAAAAAATTGGTTTTACTGTGTTCTAAGTTGATTTGAGGGCATGAAAAGAAAGTTTGTATTTTTATGCTTATTTTACAAGTTTATCATGTTGTTAGCTTAGCATCATGCTAAAGACAATTTATTGTAGTCAATTGTGAGTGTAGTCTCACATCCACTTCGCATAAGAAGTGCTTTTTATTTGATGCTACCGATGCAGAACATTCCATATCAGTTAGGATGCTGTCTATGTAGGCAGTAGATGGCAAAGCAGCTCACTAAATTTTGGAACAGAGCATAAGTAGGCTTTGAGGGTAAAAATATATACTACAGATGTTTAGAAGATAATCCATCTACGATAATCCATTACTGTTTTTGCCTGATTCTTCTCAGAGTACCTGGTGGAGTTGAGGGAATACGGGCCTGTGTACTCTTCATGGGCGTCTTTTGAGGAAGATCTTCATGATTCTCTGGAGGGTGTGGCGGGATGTGTGTCAAACTGCTCTAGCGCTCTGGAGGAGCTCACGGAGGACATGAGTGAAGACTTCCTGCCTGTGCTCAGAGAATATGTCCTCTATATCGAATCCATGAAGGTGAGTGTGACTCTAATATTAGTCTTTGAGTCACATTTTCTCTTGCGAGTGTGAATTTGAAATGATTAACTATTAATATGGAGTTATATAATACTAATATAATATAATAATATAATACCATTGTCCTTATACTGCCTAATGAAATTTAGATTTTTCAGAGGTTTAATCTCTTCTGGTGATGGCATCTGGGAAGATAAATACTGTAGTAGGTTTGAAACAATTCTTGTAAAAACAGAACTTTACTGTTCGCCTGCCGATGGTTCATGGTGTATATTTGTTCACTGCGGTTAATTTTGTGTCTTAAAAGGGTGAGGCGGATGACACATATGACACCAGCTAAAATTCGAAACCATTGTAACAAATGATGAAGATGGCAACACAGATGGCCGCCTCAGGGTGGAGCTCTCCCATTTTTGACTATTCAGACATTTTGCTGGACATTTTGCGCGCTATGAGACACAGACGAGGGTAGAGAGCCGGCACGCTGGTCATGCTTCGACAGCGCGGTTTTTGAACAAATTCATCTAGCGAATCTCCACTCTCTCCCTAACAAAACTAATGAACTATCTCCTCACCCGTACAAACAAGGACTTTTCAAACTCTACTGCCTTGTGCTTCACAGAAACCTGGATGAGTGAAGCTATTCCGGACAGCGCATTACATCTGCTGGGTTTTCAGCTGTTCAGAGTGTATCGCATTGGGGAGTTAATGGGGAAAATGAGAGGCGGTGGAACATGCTTTTACATCAATGAAATTTGGTTTACAGATCTAACAACATTAAAGATGTGCTCTCCTAATTTGGAAGCGTTCTTTATCAACTGTATGCCTTTCTATTTGCTGCGGGAATTTTCCTGGTTTATTCTGGTGAGTGTTTATATTCCTCCACACGCATGCGTGAATGAAGCACAGACACGGAGCAACAACACCCGGACTCATTTTCTATAATTCTCTGTGATTTTAACAAAGCCATCCTCACCAATGAACTGCCAAAATACTGACAGCACATTACATGCCTAAGCACCCTCAAATGCAGACCAGGACAAATTACTTCCCGCAGGTCGATTTATCATGAAAATGTTTTATTAGATCTTTCATTTATCTGGCTTTTGGACATATCACGCATCCACAAGCTTTTAATATGCTCAGGGTTGCCAGATAATAGATGCAACAACCCAATCAGAGATTTATACATGCACAAATCTGAAATATTTATATGTCATACTTAATTTATGCAATCTGTCAACCATGCATGCAAGTGCACGCGCTTTCTCTCTCTTCGCAAAAAACAAACAAACAACTGGCACTCAGTAGCGCACGGAGGGACACAAGCAAAACCAAGCAAGAGAGGAAAATGTTTGTTCTTTGTGTTATTTGTAAAATGCTGAAGTTCCTCACACCTGTATGTGAATATTACTCAGGTAGTAATCATTTATCAGTGTCATGCAGCCTGTTTTATTCAGTTATGTGTTGAATGGGATGCCAAACAAACCATTGGTGAGACT
Source organism: Xyrauchen texanus (assembly GCF_025860055.1). NCBI lineage: Eukaryota > Metazoa > Chordata > Actinopteri > Cypriniformes > Catostomidae > Xyrauchen > Xyrauchen texanus. The sequence continues at coordinate 351,055 of NC_068318.1, read as the reverse complement.
CACATCCTGACTCATTAGCGTGTAAACAGGTTGATAATGTTTTCAGAATAAAACAAGTTAACGGCTCCACTTTGCAGCCGATATTAAAATAAGCACTTTCCATAATATTTCATTTTACTATTAAACCAGACTCCTGATTTGGAGTGTTAAATTGAATACTAATTGAAGTATGGTAAAATAAATCAATTAATAATTTTATTCAGCCTTTATTCAGTTTCAGTAACACATGATATATAGCAGCAAAACTTCAAGCAATCGCAGAACGGTCGCATCAGTATACACTTCAGAAAATTGCGCATCATTCATTGAATGCATGTCTGGGCTTAAAAGATACAACTATGCAGAAATATTTCTCTTCTCTGTTCCATGTTCTACTTAATGGCTGATGCGGCCCCTGTACCAAAATTATTGCACACCCCTGCTTAATTGAATATGTAAGACTAATACAGTAAATTGGCAAGCAGATTTTCTTGAATCCTAGCTGACCATGAGAAACAAAATTCTCTGGTCTGATGAAACAAAGATTGAACACTTTGGCCTGAATGGTAAGCTTCATGTCTGGAGGAAACAGAGCATGGTGGTGGCAGTATCATGCTGTGCGGATGTTTTTCAGCAGCAGGAACTGGGAGACTAGTCAGGATCAAGGGAAAGATGAATGCTGCAATGTACAGAGACATCCTTGATTAAAACCTGCTCCAGAGTGCTCTGGACCTCAGACTGGGGCGAAGGTTCATCTTCCAACAGGACAATGACCCTAAACACACAGCCAAGATAACAAAGGAGTGGCTACGGGACAACTCTGTGAATGTCCTTGCGTGACCCAGCCAGAGCCCAGACTTGAACCCGAATGAACATCTCTGGAGATATCTGAAAATGGCTGTGCACTGGCACTCCCCATCCAATCTGATAGAGCTTGAGAGGTCCTGCAAAGAAGAATGGGAGAAACTGCCCAAAAATAAGTTTGCCAAGCTTGTAGCATCATACTCAAAAAGACTTGAGGCTGTAACTGGTGCCAAAGGTGCTTCAACAAAGTATTGAGCAAAGGCTGTGAATACATATGTACATGTGATTTGTTTCGTTTTTTTATTTTTTAATAAATTTGCAAAGATTTAAAACAAATTTCTTTCACGTTGTCATTATGGGGTATTGTTTGTAGAATTTTGAGAAAAATAATGAATTTAATCATTCATTAATTTTGGAATAAGGCTGTAACATAACAAAATGTGGAAAAAGTGAAGCGCTGCAAGTACTTTCCGGATGCACCGTACATCCAATATAAATATATCGCTCCTGGTGTGTAAAGCTCCATATGAACCAATGTTTCTATTCAAAATCTTCAACACTGCTAGTTTCTCTCTCTCTGTACACTGTACAGTTTTGAGGAAACGGTCTTAATCCTAACAGATAAAGTCTCTTGCTCTGAGCCTTTGCGTGTCACATTTAGAAAATCAGCAGATTTCATAGAGATGTGGTGGACAGCTGTGCTTAAATGACTTTTCTAAAAAAAGAAGTTCTAAAACTTTTCTAAAATGATTGTCAAATTATTTAAGGTCCTTAAATTGTATAAGTCTGGATTTTGAACCTACCTCTTCTATGTTGACCATAAATTTTGTCAATTTCTAAATTTAAATTGATTTATTTTTAGTTTTCGTGGTACAAGAATTTAAATGTGTTGCTTGTGTATTCTAAGAGTGAAACTAATAAAAATCTGAATTTTGTCTAATCAAAATATTAATATTTCTACCACTGTTGTACTCCTTAATACATTTTATGATTTGCTTTAGTTCATCTTAAAATATCTAGGACTATAAACTGATGACATTTCAAAGTCTATGTATATCTATACAGTATATTGGAAATGAAAGTAAGTTCTATCGGGAAGACACGCAGGCTTGAGTGAAGTTTGAGATGCCATTTATTTGATAGATGTAAAACGGGAGGTGATGTCTCTCTCTTTGGCGTAGGCCCCGTCCGGCAGTCCAAGGGAGTTGTACCCGAATTTGCAATACCTCTTCCGTGGTGGTGTGAAGCCTTTTCGAGTTTGATTTCATCCCTGTGCATTTCCTCTTTGTCCCAGAGTGTGATTTTGGGCACTCCGTCGAGAGCCCCTGGTTGAGCAGAATCTTTGCTTTAGGCCGGCATTGCTGTGCAGTGTAGTTTGTTGAAAGATAAACGACATTGGATATGAAAACCCTCCGGCGAGGGAAAAGTTGTTTGAGGCATCTTTGCCGAGGGGGACAACGTGTGTAGAGCCATACGATAATGGCGACGTTGCGTGCAATCCCTTTGTTGAAAGAAAACATTTGAGATGAAAACCCTCCAACGAGGGAAAGTTGTTTGATGGTTATCTTTGCCAGAGTGAACAGCATATATAACGCCATAAGATAATGGCGATGTTGTCGTTCCATACCTTGTTGAAAGCCATCTCGTTATGGTGCGAGCTTCCGGCGAGGGCGGCTGGTTTGAGCAATACCTATGCGAAGGAACTGTGCTTGAGATTATGGAAGTCCGGCGAGGGGGAGGGGGGGGGGCATTGTTATGTGCTGTCCTTGCGAACGGTGAGCTTGCTTGAATTGAATCGTTGTGTAGGTAAGGATGAGCTGGGCAAGAGCCACCAACCACCACCAGATATGCATGAGAACTTATGGCTGATGGGGAGTTGAGCTTGTATGATGATTTGGGTCAAGTTGACGATTGGGGAGAGCAGCGGCCGAGCATCTTCATTGTAGATTCCAGTATACCTCGAAGGGTGCCCGTCGAGCTGGTCTGTGGAACTCCTGCGAAGCGAGGGAGGGGGTCAGAGACTATGTTGAAAAACCTGGGAATGTGTCTGGCTGGGATGATGAAGTTACAGGAAATGCTCTGCCATGTCAGACTTCTCATAGGGGACATGATGGTTCTAGGAGGGCCAGACTTTATTGATTGTAGAAACGACTGCGGAATTGTCGCATGACTACGATGCGTTAGAGTTTCTGGAGGGAACCCATATGACGCTGGCCGTGATGATGGGTGTGGAATAAGAAAGGCCTATTTTAAACTTCTTTTGTAGATGTAGCTTGCTGTGTCATCGCGGAATGAGGCTGCAGTGGTTCTGGGAATGTATTTCCTATTTCTGAACTCAAACATATATTTTACCCCATATATGGTAAAGAACCATTTCATTGGAGGGTAGAGGGTAAGGTTGTTTGCTGGACCGTATGATGAAGTGCTGTACGAATGGCAAGGAAGGATTTGAAGCTTGGGTCTCGGTGTTATTTCTTTCTTCCCTCTGCTGAGCAGCATCAAGACTGGGATTGTAGATCGAGAACATTTGTTAAATACGTTCAGTTATGAAATATCTAGCAATGGGATTACTTACGAAGAGAGTGTCTGGAGCGTAGGAAGCTATATTGAAGAAAGTGAACCATGGTCCTAGACGGCAACCCCTGAATCCTATGGAGGGAACCATGTCCAAGAAATAGGGGCGTGTCATCCGGAGATTCTCGCCAGCCATCATCGATTTGTGGGTAGGAGAGGCTGTTTATGGAATGAGCTAGTGTGAGGAGGCGGAAAAACGGCAGAGTGGCCTTGAGGAATGATAAGCATGGCAAAATTGAGGAGGCCTGATGGGCTGGAGATTGCATTAGGAGACCCAAACTGACCAGGGAACGATGTGAAAATAGACCTGATCCTGTCATGTTTCTTTAGGGGGGAAGCTTTCATGGTTAGAGAATGTGTGTGATGTCTAGAATTCTAGAGACGTGGCTCGATGTGTTTTTTCTCTCTCTCTCTCTCTCTCTCTCCCTCCCTCCCTCCCTCCCTCTCTCTCTCCCTCCCTCCCTCTCTCTCTCTCTCTCTCCCTCCCTCTCCCTGAGCTGGGGCAAATACGGTGAGAAGAAAAATGTCTAAGCGTCATGAGTTTAGTTGTTGGCTGTTAAAGGAACATGAGTCTTATATACTCCCGGCATAGAGCCCTGACATAAACATACGAAACATGTGTGCATGTTTGTGGAAATCATCTTGCACGAGACTGCTTTGTGAATGTGTGTTGATATGAATCGGGATCTTCAAGAATGTGATTCTCGAGCATGGATGTCCCACCTTTACGACCTGAAGATGCAGTATCGCACTTTATCTTTTCGGAATATCGTTTCGCAACAGTGGTGCTAGCGATGAGAACATGGAAGTACGTCTGGAGTAAGAGAATGCTGCGTTTTATGGATCGTGTAAATGCGCCCTTGGAGGCGCTCTGGGAACCTCATCGAATGTTGTACCGAACTAAGTAAATTCTTTCACAAGGCTTGGTGAAGGCTATATTACCCGTTGATACGTATTTGTTTGCACTCGGGAGTGACGTCACTCTGCTTACGTTTAATATGTTTGCATTCTGATATATGCATGCATGGATATGCAATTAATGTTAACAGATTATACATCTTTTCGAAGGTCTAAGTGTTCGACCTTGATATCCGATCTCTGTTGCATGATAGCAGCCCTCCAGAAACAGCAATTTGTTTATTTGTGCCGGAAGTGCGGATGACAACATGCAATATCAAAAACGGGACTTCATACCTTATTATGAAATAGTGATCGCCAGATAAATCCGGTTCACCCTGCTTGGGTCAATTGTCCATGACAAGAGTTCATTCTATAACGTCCAGTAGCACTTTTGTACGTTATTATAAATCTTGATATGTTCTCTATGTTTACATTAGATCTTGCAGGGAAGAATTACACTTCATCGTCGTTCTTCGACAGACTATGCAATCTGAGCAGCATTCCCATTGTAAAACTGTATATTATCTTATATATCTATATATACGAAGTCTTCTAAACAGAATGAGCCCATCTCAAAGTCCAAAACTTTTTTTTTTTTTTTTTTGAGATTGTAGTTTTTTGCTTTAAAATAACAACATATATTAATTCTGAAACTTGAGAAGTGAAGCCCAAAGTGTCTTCTTTCAAAAGATACTACAACTGTGTCCATACTCCAGGGGAGCCAGTAGATACAGCCATTTAAGTTGGGTATGTATTGTAATTTGCATGGTTTGTGCTCGGGAAGGGGGGCGCACATCACCAGGTGAAACTGATGTCATGCTCCCTCGGAATGCTCACATCATGGGCTCGGTCTTCCTAGTGAGTAGGGCATAGGGATGATGAATTGGATTGGAACACACCCATTACGTTATTTGGGCGAAGGCGGCCGCAAAATAGGGGAATCTTACTGAATGAAGTAATGAGAGCCCGTATGATAAGCGTTGACTCTACATGATGATATGCATGAATAATTATCTTAATTCCCCGATGGGGAACGCTCGGGCATGCAGACTGTGAATGACAAGTGAATGAACCTTGACCGAGTTGCCCTCATGAGATTGCATGATTGCCTGCCATACTATGAGAGTGAATGCGCTGTTGACATGAAATACTGGCTTTTGATATTGATGCGAATGCGTTATGATGAACAGGCAGCGTTGCAACTTTGTGATGAACGGGTAGCATGGCAATGGAAGGTCTAGACCCATGACTAGATCTGAATGCATTTGATGGATATGAAAATGACTTAGCTTATTTCTGATGGAAGCCGGGCTTCCAGAGATGTGCTGTGCACTGGTTGTGGCCTGGCAAAGTTGAAGCGCGTCTAGTTGCAGTGTTAGCACACCGAAACAGCAATGTGATAGATTGTGAGCGGACTTATAAAGCATTGGCTTATGTGCGATTGGCTAGGATACCCAGCTAATGATGTGATTATGTACACCTGCTGGTCTTCCCGCTAGAACTACGCTCCACTTCCATTTCCAGACTTTCTGCCCTGCTGATGGGATGTTTTTAGTTTTTCAGTTCTCTGTGGTCATATTCTTCTCCTTCAAGTGCTACTGCAGAACAGTTCGATACACCCAGACAAAGCTTTATGAGAAGAAACAAGAATCAGTTTTAATAGTTTCCATTTTCATGCCATTGCTCCACAGCACAATATACTGTAAGCAGTGAATAAATGTCTTGATCTCACAACTGGTTTTTAAGAGGGAAAAGTGAAAGTAATTTTAAAGAATTAAAGAATGTTTGACTAACCAGTAGTTTGCAATCCATTGCAAACACTTGCAATTCACATGATACCTTTTTTTTTATATGTATATAATTCAGAATGTACTTAAGAAGAGAGACCAAGTCCAGGCAGAATACGTAACCAAACTGGAGGCAGTGGTGTTCAGAGAGGACAAAAAGACACCGGTGAGTTACATTTTTTTATTTCATTTTCATTTTTTCATTTTTCATTGATAAAGTGATTCAAAATGTTTGTATTACAATTTTTCCTCATTAATCATTGAAGAAATTGTAGTTTGTTGGAGTATGATAATTTAAAGGTGAAGTGTGTGATTTCAGAGCAACTGGTGTCACCAAACAGACCCACAAAAATAATGATTTTCAAACATATTTCCTGAACACTGCCCCCGTCTGCTATTGGCCCAAACTCATGCCAGTGTTATTGTGTTTAGGTGGTTGGGATGCTCAAACAAACAGAGCAAAAACCCTACAGTGTTTACACTTCTCAGCAATTCAGCCTACAAATTGCTTAACAATTGCTTTCTCTACAAATTACACAGGGATAGAAGAAAGTATTTAAATATTTAAAAAAATTACACACTTTACCTTTTATATTTCAACCATCTTTCTTAACTCTCCCATATATTGTGATAGATACTTTTTATATATTATATGTGATATATGCTTTTATGTGGTTAGTTCTCTTCAAAACAGTCTGAAATCACAGTTATATCCTCTGCAGCAGAGGTTTTTAAAGTGTTAAACAGTAAGTTCCCCCTCTGACAAACTTTACAAGACTGCTATCATGTTTATTAAAAATACATGTTTGTCCTTATGACAGTGGGATTACTTAACTGTTTTTTAGCCTATAATTGTGATAAACTTGCACCACATGAGCCAGTCTCCATCTCAATGTCAAACTGCACTTGTCACAGACACATCGACCCAATATCAAGTTAAACATGTAATGGACACGTCAGGAATTTGTTACACATATTTTCGGATTTTCTACGTATGTGCCACCATATGAGTTCTCTGGTATTGTCCCTCCCTCAATATAACAAGTTTACAGAGGCAGAATATTTGTAAAAATGAACAGAGGCAGAGCTATATGGCTTTATAACAGATTTGCGAGTGAACAGGCCAAGTATTGAGCGAGCACACGCACTCTCTGAGCGAGAGCAGGGAGATTTCAAAGATCAGCATAGCACATAGAGGAAATCCGTGTACGAGAGAAGAGATTTGCTCTCGGGCAACAAGTACACGGATGCGCTCTCAACATTTAACAATAATATAACACAATAGAGCTATGGTCTGTTCAACTGGAATATGGTCTGTAAAGCTATTAATTTAAATTATATTCACAGTACATTTTTATGTTGTTTATCTATCTTTTGATTTTACTTGGTGAATTTATTATCAATCTCCATGCCTCCCCTGACATGCTCTGGTGCCCCCTGGCTAGGCATGCCTTCCAGTTTGAAAACCGTGGCTCTGCAGTATGTATGTGGCATTCACTATGTTGGGAGTAGTGAACGAATAGAAACGATTTCGGACACACAAATGTCTGTCGCCATTCGCATTTCCTTAGGCTCAGTTCGATTCATGTTAAATTATTTTAAGGAAAAATAAAAAGCCATGTATTTTAGTTATTTTTGTTAGTTTTATACATTTTTGTTTGTAAACGCATTAATGTTTATGCCTCTCATCCACACAAGAACAGCATTTTCCTTCGCTGAATGCTTTCCTTCGCTCTCAGTTACCACTTCACGATGGAAAACGATGACGTTAGGAAACTGAAAATAAAGTTTTTATGCAAGAAAACAGTGTGGATGTGGCCTTCCGTGCAACATGTAATACGATATTTATAGTAATCGCATTATTCAGTCTAAGTCCATGCAAATACATTTTGGTTTGAAAACACAATTGTTTCGCTACATTTATGCCGTTCACCCACTCTAGAACCATGTTTTCCTCTGCCGGAGCATTTCTAAAAAGCTCTCAATTACTGTTTACTTTGCAAATGATGATGCTAGGAAACTCAAAACAGATTAGGAAGTGGTCTCAGAGATGCATGTTTTCACTCTCTGGCATTGAGCTGAAGCAGTTTCAGTTATAGTTGTGCTGGTGCATTTTACCCTGCATCCTGTGCGTGAAAAATGCCTGTACACCAAAAGGTCAAGCCAAGCTTGTCGCCTATTGGATACAGGGTAAAATACCATTAAATGTGGCGGTTCTCAGCACCTCAATGTCCTGCAGGTGCCCACTGATGTGGAGAGGTGTCAGGACCGTGTGGAGTGCTTCAATGCCGACCTGAAGGCCGACTGGGACCGCTGGCAGAACAACAAACATCAGGACTTCAGACAGCTGCTCACAGGCATGGCTGACAAAAACATCCAGTACTATGAGAAGGTAAGAGACCAACTTAAATTGAACCAACCAGTCTATCAAACACTCATATGGACTCTACTTACTTTGGAGATCCGTGCATGCATGCATCATTGTATCTAAAAGCTGGGGACTGTTATCCTGAAATAGCTCAACCTTGGAACTTGAATGGGAATTCTCACACCTTAATCCTGCTGTAATGCCAAACATTGACACAGCACTGCAAAATTTCAAACACCGCTGCCAGTTGTGAAGAACACAAGAAACAGAAAACCAGGCAGCAGATTTAGTTAATGCTGAAATAATTAATGACAATTTATTTCCTTTCTTCCTTTCTGAATATTCACATTGAAATATTTCCAGGATTTTTATTTATTTTACTATACATCACTTTTTATAAACTTTCAGTAAATATCTGGATCAAAATTTCACCCCGAAATGGAAAGGACATTTTTTTTTTTAAATAAATTTAGCTTTTAAATAAACCAACTATTTTTAAGAACAATTTTGTGACATTTTCTAGACAATTAAAATAGTTTTTATTAAAATCATTACATATGTAAAGCACAATTGTATAGTATACATAATATACTACATAAATATTCAGTTTTATAATATAGATTATATACAATTGTATAGTTTACATTATATACAATTGTATAGTATACATTAAATACAGTTGAAATCAATAGTTTAAAACTAATTTTTTTAACCACTCCACTGATTTAAAATTAGCAAACTATAGTTTTGGCAAGTCGTTTAGTACTTTCTGCATGACATGTAATTTTTCCAACAATTGTTTACAGACAGATTGTTTCACTTTTAACCCTCTGGGGTCTGAGGGTGTTTTGGGCCCTGTAGGACTTTTGGCATGCCTTGACATTTGTGCTTTTTTCAGTTGCTTAAAAACATATTAATGGCTAAAGTCTGATAACACTGTATTCAGCACAAACTGGGCTACAATAATATGTGAGCAACATATGTGTACATGTTTGTACTTTTTAGAAATACATTTTTAAGCATGGTTTTTGAACAAACAAATTTTTTAAGTCATTGAAATAAAGCCATATAACACATAATAAACATTTGTGCACAAGACCTTTGATAACTGGATCTTGTAGCCTAGAGTTTTTGCTACAAAATTATGTGAAAACCAACCTGATCACTCATTCATACAAAACAATTTTGTCATTTAACTTTTGTAAGACACTTTTAGTGTTAGAAAGGTCATATGTGAAGAGGATGAATTATCATGAATATTGATTGTAATTCACACCTGAGGAGACAAAGACCCCTCTCCTGGGCCCATCAATGAGGAATGTGACACAGAGAGAATGAATGAGAGGAGACTTAATTATCAAAATCAAGTTTAAATTAAAAGAAGAAATCTGACTATACATTTTCATTACATAAAGATGTTACTTAATTTTAGAGCTACACTATCATTTAAAGGAAGTCTCTTCTGCACACAAGACTGCATTTATTTGATCCAAAATACAGTAAAAGCAATGATATTGTAAAAAAAAAAAACTCTCTTTACAATTCAAATGAACAGTTTTCTATTTGAATATATTGTAAAATGCAATTTGTGATCAAAGCTGAATTTTCAGCATTATTACTGCAGTCTTCAGTGTCACATGATCCTTCAGAAATCATTAAAATATGCTGATTTTCTAATATGGGCATATTTAAAGTGCATTTTACTCATATTTACAAGCACAAGCTTTGTTGATGATAATGAGGCAGCATAAACTCTAGTTAAAACCTAATCTAAACATTCATATTATTTTTATATCATATTACATATCTCATTTATATCATACAGCATACAATTTAAATACCTGCTTTAGCCAAAACAACATTTAAATGTAACTAAAATTAGCTTATTAGGATATATTTCAAATGTCAATATTCTGAATCCTGGCTGGCAAGTCTGGAAACAGTCCCAATAGTAAAATATGTACATGTTTATATAAAATAGCATGTCAACTAAAGAAAACTAAATGACGTACTAATTGGCGTTTACCATTTGCATTGATCGTCTCAGCACATTACCGTATGAATAGCACCCTCTGCCTGTGGGTGGGATCACATTAGGGATAATTAGCTGAGCCAGGAGAAATTGTACATCTCTTTGTTTCATACAGATTACATTGCAGGAGAATATTTGTTTTAAATTTGGATTGTTTTATTAAAAAGTAGACATTTTAAGCTTTCTTTAGACATAAGTTTCATGTTTGTGTGATAAGTCTTCGTGGAGTTTCAGTTCATTTTTGTGACGTGTTTCAGATATATGCTTGCATACACAGAGACTGCTGAAAGCTCACCCTTTTTATTTTTCTTTATTTTACAAAAGCACAAGGTTTTGTTGTTATTGTGACTGCTCACAAATAAAAGTAGACCCTTTATAGTTTCTAATGATGTCTTACACTTATCTGTATGCCCCAAAATGACGGAGTACTTTGTTGTTTCTGCTGTATTGACGAAAAAATCCAGCAGGACGCGCCGGCGCCCGTCGACAACAGAGGGTTAATTGACTATATCACAATTCCAGTTGGTCAGAAGTTTACATACACTAAGATAACTGTGCCTTTATGCAGCTTGGAAAATTACAGAAAATGATGTCATGCCTTTAGACAATTAGCTTCTGATAGGAGGTGTTCTGAACTGTACCCGTGGATGTATTCTAAGGCCAACCTTCAAACTCAGGGGATGCAGACCTCTAGTTCAAATGTTTGGAATTGCGCGAATGGTTGAACCTGCAGCACTTTGCCTTTACAATGCATGTGAACTGCTCCAAGATGAATAAAATTAGCATCACCGCTCGAGAACACAAAACAACGCGTCACCCATCACCCCTTGGTATTGCTCAGCTTTCCGATCGGAGCCCCCCAGTTGTCTAGGGCCCAACGCAATTGTATGATTTACATGGTGGTAAACACCACTACTGTCTACTTTTTTGAAAATGACTCACGCATGTGTGTGTGTGTGTGTGTGTGTGTGTGTGTGTGTGTGTGTGTGTGTGTGTGTGTGTGTCTGGTTTACACAATATAGAATTTGTTATAGAAGAACAAGACTTTATTTTGACTTCTGGTTTTCATTCTGTCTTACAGTGCCTTGCAGCATGGGAGTCCCTTATTCCATTGTTACAAGACAAACAGGAAGCAAAAGGCGAAACAAACTGAGCACGTATTTCACCCACTCTGTCACTGGTATGGCTGAGAGGTCATGACCCTGTGAGCGGCCTTTGGCCCATACAACACAATCAAAGATTTCACAGTTAAGCCAGGGAAGGAAGGGAAATTACCACATGGACAAGCTACAAGATTGACATTTTGTAAAGCCTCTATTTGTGAAAACCCATCCAACCAACCCCTCTCTCTTTCTCTGACAGTTTGTGGAAGGAGAATCTGTAATTGCCTCTTCTTATCTCAAGCTAGAACTGCAGAACCACAGATCTGGGAACATTTAAACGCTTGTGGTGTGGAGGGGAATACGAGAGGAGAAGTTTTGATGACGTCAACCAATTTGTAGTTTTAGTGAAATGTTTGCCAATAATGCTTGTCTTTTGAAGCTATCCGCAAGGGAACAAAAACTATAGTTTTTTTTCTTTGTTTTTTGTTGAGCCCATGAAGAGTCTGCCAACATTCCTCTTGCCAAAGATGTGGAACGGAAGTTCGATATCTCATTAAAAAAATAATAAAACTGCACTTTTTCCCCCCAAAGAAACTTTGGACATTGGCACCACAAAACACTTGCTTCATTAAGTCTGAATAAGTTGTTGAGTTGAAATGAAGGATGTTTTCCTAGCCATACTTGATCTCATTAAATATTTATGATAAAATGTGTCGTAATGATTTGTACTTGTCATTATACTGAGCCAATTTATCGAATTATTTTTTTATTTTTTTAGTTGAGTAGTCATGTCAGGTTTGCAGTGTCAACAGACATAACACACAAAACTCTGGGATGTTAATGTGGAGTGGTTTGTCTCCAATGGTATAAATACACCAATTTCGAAAAAGCTTTTCATAAAAGCATAGTTATAAAGGTTTGGTTCAAATGTTACTCCAGAAGGTGAGCTCCAAAATATCTGTTGACATCGACATTACTATCACTTGCACATTGCGTATAAATACCATTAATACAGCGTTAATATTTTTGTCTAATTCTGATTCTGTCATCGGTTACTCACCCTTATGTTGTTTCAAATATGTTTGACTTTCTTACGTGGAACACTAAAGGCAAAATTTCTGCCACAACAGTCCCAAAGACAGACTTTCTAAACAACATTGTTGATGCCAAGCATCTATAGAAGCAATTCTGAATGTTCTTCTTAATACTTTGCTTTTAGATGTTATAATTATTAATCATATAAACAACAGTGACTGCAGTAAAGCTCAATATGCTCTTTTTATTAGGTATTTGCCTGTTTCTGAGGTAGTTTACTTAAAGACAAAACACAGCAGCAGGGATCTTCATGGAAGGACCTCTGAACACAGTTCGTGTTTAAATGATCAAATTACCTTTATTTTGACATTTCAGTTCGTTTCTAGTCATATCAAATGTTGACAGTTTTTGGTTTATTGAAGACAAAGCAATTAAATCAGAACTGGCCCTCTGGTGTTTTGTCTTTGTATCAACAGTAACTGCAGCATATGAACTGGAACGTAATATTTGTTGCCACCTGCTGTAGGAGCAGTTAGTGCAGCAGCATTTCTGACATCAGTTGTCTTCTTTTCCTTTATCCCTTCACAAAACAGAAACAAATCCTCCCAATTTATTTTTGAAGCATATAGTCTGTTTCTGTTTAGCTTTGCTGAGCTCTAATTCATGTAATTCATTTTAGCGAAGACGCTAGGCATAAAGATTCACCTGTCAAACCCATTAAAGGAATAGTCCAGGTTCAATACATGTTAAGTTCAATTGACAGCATTAGTGGCATAATATTAATGACCACAAAAATTAATTTAGACTTGCCCCTGTTTTCTTAAAATAAAAGCAAAAATCTGGGTTACAGTGAGGCACTTGTGAGGGCGAGCCAATTTTTTTATGTTAAAATTCTCACTTTTTCAAAAGTATAGCCACAAGACAAAAACAATATGTGTGTAAACATGATTTTAGTGTGATAAAATCACTTACTAATCTTTTCTGTGCAAAGTTATAACCAATTTTACAACTTCATGACATTACATCTTCATGGCAAACAAATCCTGTATACTGTAAAAAAGATGATTTATACAACTTTACAGCTCAAATAATACCTACATTTTAACAGTGCTTATTTATATAATTATAAGCTTCACCTTTCTGCCACATTTCTGCCATTTCACATTAAACCCTCCCAAAATTGGCACCATTCACTTCCATTGTAAGTGCCTCTCTGTAACCTCAATTAAGCTTAACTTGTATTGAACCCGGAATATTCCTTTAAGCCTTTTACTGTATGTGTCTGTACGTTTTCATTTGTTTTGATCTGATGATCTATTTATGTTACAAAGGCAGCTATATGACTTTGTGTTGCTTTGATGCATGTTGTTCTTTATGAAGATGTAAAATATTGTTTATACTGGCAATGATTAAAATAAGTTTACACAGGGACAGGTAAATGTGAAATTACTGTAGTGTAATTATATGAATTGTCAAAAGGAACAGCTGAAATAACTGGTCCATTTGTGTCATTCTTACTGTTTACATTCTTCAAGATTGTGTTAAACACCATTTCTTGCTGAGATATTATATTTAATAATTGTAGCATGAGTGTGTCATGTTTACTTACTGTACAGATCAGTCCATGGGGGTATAGAGACATATAATTAAACTCTTCCAGTAAATTAAGAAAATAAACCATTTTAAAGCAAGTACAGCAGTGTTTGTTTATTTAGTGGTTATTCCCTTTGGATTTGTATTAATCAAATATAACTTGTTCTCAAGCTCTTTTAGCATAAACTGTTTATTGATAAAATGTAAAAATGGGTCTCCAAAAAGAGGAATAGCTTGTATAGTGTCGTTGTTTGATGCTGCTACTTTTACCTCAACTGATTTTAAATATTAGGCCAATACTAAAACAGAGCACAAATTAAAAGAATATACTAAGAATGTCTTATTTGTCTTTTGTGGCTTTACTCAAGTCTAAACTGAACTTTGGTCTAAGTCTAATAAATTAACTAATAACTGTGATTATATGTATTTCACTATATTTTCCAGTAACTTCAACCAAGAACAAAAGTGTGTATATTATTTAATACGATTCCTGCAGATGTACAAATAATTAAATGTATTACAAAACTGTACAAAATGTAAAAGTTCTGATTAAAAATGCCAAAAATGTCAAATAAGCAGTGCAGTTCTCAACAGAAATATCTATTAACAGAATATCAGAAACATGCCAAATATGACACTAAACAGATTACATGACCTGTAAACAGAGTAACTATAGACAATGAAATGTACCATTATCTATTTTAGTAAACAAACTGGTCACCTGAGAAAAATAGAAAAAAATAAAATAAAATTCCATATTAAATATCAGTGAATTTCTACAAATCTTTTACTGTGCAAGGATGCTTATTTCAAACACGTAATTTTCTGGGAGGGTACGATATGTTTGCATTTGTGTTAATGGGCTTTGATGCTGTCAGTTTCCTTGAATTGTCTCATATCCACTGTATCTTGCAGAACGACATCCTACAATACTTTGTGTAAAATACATTAAACATGAATTACTATTTTTCAGAATTGAATGTTGAAAGAAATATTACACTGTCAGAAACAATTTGCAAAAATGTTACCTTTAGGTTACAACAGCAGTCACTGAGGCAGTACCCTCAAAGAAACATTCCCTGTAGCCTTTTTACACCTTAAAGTACTAATATGTACCCTTCGGGGACAGATAAGTTACAAGTACATTCCAATTGGCATGTGAAGGGTACTGCCCAAGTGACAAGCTGTTGTACCCCTAAAGGTACAATTTTTGCTAATCTTTTCTGACAGTGAATAAAAGTTTGACTTAGAATCTCAGCTTACCTGATGGGTATCATAGAAAGAACAGTAAAGATGCTAGACAGTATGAAGACAAACCGTGGGAAGGTGTCAAGGCAGGCCTGATAAATCTTGGTGTGGTCACCAAGCTTGCAAGTTTAAAGGACAACTGGAGTAGTACGAAGGTTATATCTATGGGATGAAAATGAACTGAAAATTCCAACAGACATGCTCCACTAAAATATTAGTATTGGGCAAAATGTCCTTCTTCCATGCATCCATATTGAGGACCAAAGCTATTTCTGTAGCATTCATCCTTATTTTGCTGGTCCTGTCCACTGTCTGATCCTCAACGGCATGAGTTCTACCTCATGGTCAGATCCTTCATGGTCTCTTAGAGGGGAGGGTATCTAAGTCACATTAATTAACCAGTGGAGTACCTCAAGGTTCAGTACTTGGCCCTCAATTCACACATCAATACAGGCACTGAGGTTGAAATATTAAAATATTAATTGTAATATCTGCCACATAGCTAATATAGAACTGTATATTTTATAAGCAAAAATCTATATGCAATTTGGAACTAAATAACTATATTGATTATCACTGGGATAGACGGTCATGTTTTAATTCCACTAAACTTCAGTTTATTTGAGCAGTGGGGGTTCCGATGTTTGAAGCACAGCGATGATGTCATCATAGGAATATTGAGTCACATATCGAATTTCGCATTATCCAACAACTTATCGCATATTGAATTTTCCCTCCATATCACACATCCCTACTGGCTAGTGCAAATAAGCTTATACAGATTATCCAGGCATCGTTGTACCTCAGGGTTCAGTGATTTTTCCTCTCCTTTTTTCTATACACACAACAGAAAAATTAGACCCTCCCTGTCTGAATATGCTGTGAAAATTCTGGACCAGGATCTTGTCATCTTAAGACTGGACTACTGCAATGCATTATTAGCTGGCAAGCACAAAATCATTTTCTACAGATGATCCAGAATGTGGACCATCAACCAGCCAAGGATTGGGCAAAATTGTCAATACTTCTATACATCCATATTGCCATCTCTAAGAGCTACCTCTGTAGCATACTCATTTTGATAATCCTGTCCGCTGTTCACTCCTCACTGGCTTGAGTCCTCATGGGTAACAACAATCACTTTTATTCACTTTCACAAAAATCACAGAGTTCATAAAACGGTTCATAAACACTTACTTTTCACCTTGTTCCTCACACGATGTAGGGCCTTATGATTCCCACATTGAGGGAAACATGGACAGAATCATGGAATCCAGTCATTAAAACGGAATGCAGAATGACACAAAATTTGACATAATTGGAATAAAATGAATGTATAAATGCACAATTAATCAAATTAAAATCGTAATATGATAATTAAACCATAAAAGGCTGAGATTTAATGAAACAAATATACTGTGTGCGTGAGCTGCGTTTTAACAGTAAGTGAATGGGAGAAGCCAGTGTCCTGAAAATATACTGTATGCTACCTATCAGGATGAGCTACCAATGCTATAATTGCATAGTTTTAGGGTTAGGGGTAGGGGTAGGGCTTAGTATAGCCTCACACCATATCACACTAAATGATAGTTATTCTGGTAGCACATCATGAGCAGATAGCACAGATTGTCAGAACAACGGCTGCCCACACATTAATGACATCATTAACATAATGTGTGCTCTGTGTATGTATAAATGACAAAGAGATCATTTTATTCACTGTGATCCACAACATACTATATAAAATTAAATAATAGGCTTAAGCCATTTAATAAGCACATTAGCCCATATAGCGAATGGCTTTTCAGGTAAATGAGAAGTTTTTTTAAAACGGAAAACACAGAATTTGGGAAAAAACAAAAAGGATTCCATAGGGCCCTAACAATGTTTTCATATGACATCAACACACTTTTACTATAGTGCATAACTTGAAAGGTGATACATTTTAGCCTTTGGATTACATAACTAGTTATATCCACAAGCTTGTATGAGTGCCGATAAGTTGCGTGTCAGCTCATAGAGTGTTGCTCTGAATAATAATTTCACACTTGCCCATTGTACCTTCTTGTTGCTAATCAAAAGAACAACAAAACTGTCATGGTATCCACCCTTAAATGCACAAACATGTAGTTTCATTTCTCTGTTTTTTTTCTTACTTTATTTCCTCAACTCACACACACACACACACACGCATGCACGCACGCACGCACACACACACACACCAGATACTGACAGGACAGCTAAATGAACAGAGGAACTTTTGGGGAAAGTTTAATGGTCCAAACAGCCTGTCCTGGTACTAATATATAGATACACTCTGCTTAAAATTGTGTGATTTAGAAGGAATAATTTTTTAGTTAAATTTAATTGTTTTTCAGTTGAATAAATTAAATGACTAAATAATCAAAAACATGTCATAGCCTATATATCATGAAACATGCTCATCGAAGTTAATTTCTGATCTTAGTCAAAATCACTGTTTGAATTTAAGCGAAAAGAAGAGTTCAGACCTACCATATGAGGTTCCTATGACCTGTTTGGACAGCAGAGAGCAAATGGTGGGCATTGGAATCAAAGCAAACAGAGTGAGAGAGCAAGATAGAGAAGACAGAACAACATTTCACATCAGTGGAGAAAAGCAAGACACTGTAATAAACGAGTGATTTATAGGTAGCAAATTCCTATCTGATGCAACTTTTACACTTTGTGATAAGATGGTCTGCACATCAGTTCTTCATTTGAGGATCTATTATTGGATTCCAGCCTAATAGGTTTTGTTGAAATTGTATATTCTGACCATGTTAATGTTCAGACAGTATCTGCAGGTGTTATTTAGCACAAGTTTCCTTGAGAAACAAATTATCTGTATTATATACCTTAAAGGTACAAAAATGGGTTGTTTTGGGGCCTTATCAGAACAAAGATTGCCTCTTACACATCTCAAACAACATCTACACTCATATCTCATACATTTGTAGCTCCAAACATCACATAAAAGAAACATAGAAGTAATCCATATGACTCCATTGTTTAAATTCATATCTTCAGAAGCAATATAAAAGATGGGCAAAGAAAAAGAACAATATTTAAGTTCTTCTTTACTCTAAATCTCAACTTTCACTTTTACTTTCAGATGTAAAAGTGAAAGTGGAGATTTAGAATAAAAAGAGGTTAAATATTGATCTGTTTCCAACACACACCTATATATCAATTCTGAAGATATGGATTTAACCACTGGTGACGTATGATTACTTCTATGTTTCTTTTATGCGATGTTTGGAGCTACAAAGATATGAGCACTATTAACTTGCATTGTATGGACCTTCTAAATGGAGATATTCTTCTAAAAATCGATGTTTGTGTTCTGCTGAAGAAAGAAATTCATACACTTCTAGGATGGCATGAGGGTGAGTAAATGACAAGATCATTTTCATTTTTGGGTGAACTAAAATTTAACACAGAAAAAGCAAACAGAAAACACCTGCTGTTTATAAGACCCCAATAGAATAGTTTTGAATAGTACTAACTTGAAGTCTTTATGTTATTGAATTATTTATGCACATTGACAACTTTTACAACCTGATACTTGGAGTCAAAGAAAAAAATGTACAGTTTTACAATTTTTCTTTTTAATGAGAAAATAATTACATATGTGTGTAAGAGTGAGGCTTACAATTACTATAAAACAATATAAGTAGAATATTAACATACAATAAGTGGTTAACATATCAATATATGGCTTTTGAAAGCATGATTGCATACTCACGCACCCATATCAATATTCCTTTTGTTTCTCTGACAGAGCAATCATTAAACCTGCGACTTCCTGTTTTAAGGAAGTATTAATACTACAAAAGCAAAACACACAAAATATTTTTTTGAAAAAAAAAAAAAAAAAACAATATGTGATTTGTGATTTCATTGAAGACATGGGTTGTCTTCCATCAAACTTACATAACTTTTGCAGTAGATTCAGTACTAGACATTAAATCGACTGCATGCACACGGACAAGGCTTGAAATGCTCGACTAGAAGCCTCAAATAAGTATGATTGAGAACAATCAGATCTAATATAAGGGTTATTGCCAAGTAAATTCACATCATACTTTTTCCCTAATTCTTTTATATGAACAACATTAAAAATGGCAACGTTGCTCCATTTCTAATGGTTCGTTCTATATTAAAAGCCTATTGTATTACACATTTGAACACTGGTTTATTTCTTATAATTTAGCTTTGTGACCATTGAAAAATCGACCATTTATTTGTCCATTACTGAGCTATTATAGTACAAAAGCATGCCAAATTTAGGAAAACTAAAGCTGGTTTGCATTTAATGCGAATGCGGCAAATGCCATGATGCAAAACCTGTTAGCATCACGTTCATTACTGTCCTAGTGATGTTTCCTACAGCCCCTATACCAAATGCTTCCACTAATGAAATCTCTACAGTGCATCTAGTATAATATATAAAATAACAAATATTTTAATAAATGTGCAGTGAAAAGTACTAAATGCCTACAATTTTTCCCAAAGTATTATATATATCATAATAATAATAATAATAATAATATCAAATTATTAGCTCACCATAGTCATATCTCATATCAAAGAATGCAAGTAAAAATCCATTATCCTTCTCTGAATAAAACACATCACGCAAAACAAATTAATATTTCAGAGTCACTCAGTATCAAGAGATTATTATAAAAAATTAAATAAAGTTGATGCACCCTTTTTAAAAAAACAAAATCTGTAGGTCTATCTTTACATCACCAAAATTTCATAATAATATTGCATAACTGCTACTGTTTCTAGATTTTATTTTATTTTGTACCTGCAATGAAGGATATATTCTATGCACTACTACAGTTGAAGTTAGAAGTTCTGACTTCATACACCTTAGCCAAACACCTTAGGTAAATACATTTAAACTACATTTTTGCAATTCTTGTCATTTAATTGTAGAAAACATTCCCTGTCTTAGGTCAGTTAGGAGCACTACTTTATTTTAATTGTACAATTTAAATGTACATTTATATGAAATGTCAGAATAATAGTAGAGAGAATTATTTATTTCAGATTTTATTTCTTTCATCACATTCCCACCCAGTGGGTCAGAAGTTTACATAAAATGTGTTAGTATTTGGTAGCATTGCATTTATATTGTTTAACAAGGGTCAAATGTTTTGGGTAGCCTTCCACAAGCTTCTCACAATAAGCTGCTGGAATGTTGGCCCATTCCTCCAGACATAACCGCTGTAACTGAGTGAGGTTTGTAGGCCTCCTTGCTTGCACACGTTTTTTTCAGTTCTGCCCACAAAATTTCTATCAGATTGAGGTCAGGGCTTTGTGTTAGCCACTCCAATACCTTGAATTTGTTACCTTTAAGTCATTTTGCTACAACTTTGGAGGTACACTGGCAGCACACTGCTCTTATGGAAAGAAATTGTTACTTTTATTCACCAAAGTGGTATTCAACTGATCACAATGTATAGTCAGAACATTAATAATGTGAGAAATTACTAT
This sequence comes from Xyrauchen texanus, assembly GCF_025860055.1. Classification (NCBI taxonomy): domain Eukaryota; kingdom Metazoa; phylum Chordata; class Actinopteri; order Cypriniformes; family Catostomidae; genus Xyrauchen; species Xyrauchen texanus. The sequence goes on along the minus strand of NC_068318.1, from coordinate 330,103 downwards.
TATAATTTGAAAACTATTTTCAGAACTTCAAAGAGTTCTCATCAAAAAATCCTCCACATGCAGCAATGACAGCTTTGCAGATCCTTGGCATTCTAGCTGTCAGTTTGTCCAAATACTAAGTTGAAATGTCACCCCACACTTCCTGTAGCACTTGCCATAGATGTGTCTTGTTGGGCACTTCTCACGCACCTTAACAGTCTAGCCAATCCCATAAAAGCTCAATGGGTTTAAGATCCATAACTTAAGATCTTTTGCAATTATCTGTTGTCCAATGTCTGTTTCTTTACCCACTCTAACCTTTCATTTTTGTTTTTCTGTTTCAAAAGTGGCATTTTCTTAGCAATTCTTCCCATAAGGAGTCTTCTTTTTACTGTTGTACACGAAACTGGTGTTGAGCATGTAGAATTTGTTGAAGCTGTCAGCTGAGGACATGTGAGGCGTCCATTTCTTAAACTATTCTCTAATGTACTTATCCTCTTGTTTAGTTGTACATCTGGCCTTCCATATCTCTTTCTGTCCTTGTTAGAGCCAGTTATCCTTTGACTTTGAAGACTGTAGTGTACACGTTTGTATGAAATCTTCCGATTTCTTGGCTATTTCAAGCATTGTATAGCTTTCATTCCTCATAACAATGATTGACTGATGTGTTTATAGAGAACAAAAATTTTATTTTTGACCTAATATTGACCTTAAGACATGCCAGTCTATTGCATACTGTGGCAACTCATAAACAAACACAAGGACAATGTTAAGCTTCATTTAATGAACCAAAAAGATTTCAACTCTGTTTGGTATAATGTCAAGTGATTTTCTAGTACCAAATTAGCAATTTAGCATGATTACTCAAGGATAAGTTGGAGTGATGGCTGCTGGAAATGGGGCAAATTTGTCTAGATTTTATAAAAAATTACTTTTTTGGAAATAGTGATGGTGCTGTTTTTTGTACAGGAGTAATGTCCTGACTATACTTTGTAATCAGTTGAATGCCACTTGGTGAATTAAAGTACCAATTTCCTTCAGAAACAGCAAAATCTGTACATTATTCCAAACTTTTGGCCGCCAGTGTGTGCTTGGGGTCATTGTCCATTAGGAAGACCCATTTGCAACCAAGCTTCAACTTCATGGCTGATGTCTTGAGATGTTGCTTCAATATATCCACATAATTTTCCTTCTTCATGATGCCATCTATTTTGTGAAGTGCACCAGTCTCTCAGAAAAGCATCCCCACAACATGATGCTGCCACCCTCATACTTCATGGTTGGGATGGTGCTCTTCGGCTTGCAAGCCTCACCCTTTTTCCTCCAAACAACAATTGAAACAAATAATATATATTTTTGGCCATAATAACCATGATGGTTATTATGGCCAAAAATATATATTATTTGTTTCATCAGACCAGAGGAAATTTCTCCAAAAAGAAAGATCTTTGTCCCCATGTGCAAACTGTAGTGTGGCTTTTATCTTGTGGTTTTGGAGCATTGGCTTCTTCCTTGCTGAGCAGCCTTTCAGGTTATGTCGCTATAGGATACGTTTTACTGTGGATATCGATACTTGTCTACCTGTTTCCTCCAGTATATTCACAAGGTTCTTGTCTGTTGTTCTGGGATTTATTTTCGCTTTTTGCACCAAATTACATTCATCTCTAGGAGACAGAATGTGTCTCCTTCCTGAGCGGTATGATGGCTGTGTGGTCCCATGGTGTTTATACTTGCTATTGTTTGTAAAGATTAACGTAGTACCTTCAGGCATTTGAAATGAGTATGAACCAGACTTGTGGTGGTCCAAAACTTTTTTCTGAGATCTTGGCTGATTTATTTAGATTTTCCCATGATGTCAAGCAAAGAGGCACTGAGTTTGAAGGTAGGCCTTAAAATACATCCACAGGTACACCTCCAATTGACTCCAATTAGCCTATCAGAAGCTAATTGGCTAATTGGCTAAAGGCTTGATTTAATTTTCTGGAATTTTCCAAGCTGTTTAAAGGCACAGTTAATTTAGTGAATGTAAACTTCTGACCCACTGGACTTGTGATACAGTCAATTAAAAGTGAAACAATCTGTCTGTAAACAATTGTTGGAAAAATTACTCATGTCATGCACAAAGTAGACGTACTAAATGACTTGCCAAAACTATAGTTTACTAATATGAAAATGGCTTAAACCTAAGTGTATGTAAATTCTGACTTTAACTGTATATGCTATTTGAATCCAGAGAACACAAATACTTAATTTATACTCGTAAAAGGACAGCAGTCCCTTAAACTTTGTGTATAGTATATATTTATATGTGTAGGTTAGACTTGTCAAACAATGCTCTCAAATTTTGTTCATTTGTGGCTTGACAAATGTATAAGGCCAAAGGCAAAAATTAAAGATTTAATATTTGTCCATGTATTTGTCCACGATTCTTAAATCTTAATTTCTTGCATGTCCGTCATTGATGTCAATCTCCTAGATGCTTGTTCTTTAAACTTAACACATTTTATAACATATTTACAAAATAATGGGAATCAAGGAAAAAACATCCATTCCCACATTACAGATAATTACGTGTAGATACTTATCAAATAATGGTATTTTACTAAATTCCATGTACAAAATCAAGCTTAAAAAATTTTAATGTACACAAAAATAAAGTTCACCTTTTTAAATAAAGATTGACGGAAAATCAGTTAAACGATTCGGCAGACTGAATAGGCAACTTGCGTGTTTAAATTATCCTTCTCAATAACATCTCAGAAAAATACTGTTATGACTTATTATTTCCACCAATTTTTGCAGTATCATTTAACATTAATGTTCCATTTCTTTATTTTTTATAAAGGGACTCATTAATGACTTATAATTCATTTACAAATGTATTATAAATCATTTATATGCTGTCATAACAACATGCACAAAATGGCTGCCTTTCATGCAATACTTGCCTTACAGAAACATTACAGAAAACCTACATAATTTAATCAACCATCAAGTGTTCTTCCAAATGCACTACACTGCATCTGATGCTAACTTCAAGTCAAACACAGGTGCCTACAACTGTAAACCACAATAACATCCTGGTCCTTCTCACAAACATTTCCTAAATTTTATCAATGCAGAATGGGTCTTTTTCCTTTTACAAAAGCATTACTATTTTCGCAGGTCATCGCAGGTCTTTACAAACAATTCCCCCATATCTTAAAGGTTATTTACTTGTGCCCTGCTTTTATTTGTCCTCATTAAAGGTTCTCTCACTCTCACCTGACCTAACAAAATACTCAAGAGATTGTGAATATTTTTACACAATCATCAAAGCTCTAGTTTAAAATAGATGTAAAGGAAACTATCAGCAGTATCAGAGCTCCATAGTTAATCTTCAGAAACTACATACGGTCAGATTTCCCATTCTTCTTCCTAAAGTCCATTGCCACTAAATAACGTTTTAATTTCTGTGAAGTTTAACTCTTAGATGCAATGTGATACGCCCTGAGTAATTTAAGTCACCACATTAATGCCAAAAATCCTCAAAATCACTGTCACCAAACCTTGCACATTCCTATTTGTCTCAAAACGAATCAGTATAAAAGAAAAAGCAATAACTTGATAGTGGAAATGTAAAGCATTATAGCATCTCTGGTCTTCTTTGCTTGGGGCATTTGAGATAAAACGTTTTGTTTGAAAAATTATACCAGAAAGTCTTAACCTGCTTTTGGGGTTTGAATTCCCAATAAATACTAGCGCTTGTCCTGTGGCACATTTTCCCTCTAGATTTCTCTGTTTCTAAATATTTCCATCGTCGAAGGAAAGTTTTGTTTACTCTTCTTCCTCCTCCTCCTCATCTTCCTCCTCTTCAGCATCTTCCTGGTTGGCATAGATTCCCGCTTCCCATCGCAGGGCCATATTACATTTTCTGCGAGTGACACGTGTTGCTTCCAGAACCTGAAGACAAAGATAAAGATATACAGAAATGGTTTAAATTGAAGTTGTTATAATGCTATTTTCACCACTGTGTTAAACAGAACACTTTTAACAAAGAAATTAGAGGCACATTTCTCTTTCAAGACATACGATCTGAATCTCAGGTTAAAATGATTAGAGGTAAACGTATGTTACTTGCATGCTGTTATATCGATATTCAAACTTTCATCAATATTTACAGTATCTTTAAAAAGCTACAATTTGATTTGATTGCTAGTTAATGTTGTAGTATGACACGCATGACAGTATATACCATGCGACAGTACAAATGTGTCACGAATAAAAAGAAGAACTATATTAAGGGGTGTAATGTGAAATGAGTTAATATTTTTATGGTTGCCAAATAATGTTGCTACATGTTGCATAAAATAGAATTCTACATGTGTGCATATATCGTCTAGTTACTGTTGTAACCCCCATGCCCTGATGGAGGGAACGAGACGCTGTGTCGATGTAGTGACACTAGGGGTCTCTCTTGAGAGCCTTGGTTGCCTCTGAACTTTGAGAAAAGGCCAATGAGAAATTGGCGAACATAATTTGCATGTCCCTCCCCCGGACAAACGGGTATAAAAGGAGGGAATCGTGCATCTGTTTAGTCAGGTTTTGCACTGAGGAGCCAAGAATAAGATTCAGCCGTTACAGCGGTTGGTACAGTGTTGTGGCAAGAGGGACACAAAGTCTTGTTCCCTCCATCAAGGAACGGGGGTTACAACAATAGACTTTCCCCTTCTGTCACTCACTCAACGTTGTGTCGATGCCACGACACTGAACCACATTACGTGAACTACTGATGCAGGTACAAGCAAGCTGTTGCGTGCCAAAGGAGCAGACTGCATCAGGCTGGACGTAACCTTCCCCAATGCCCCATAAGACGTCATATACATTTAAGGTTCCCAGCATCCCTGAGGGGGTGGAACAAGCGAAGTGACAAGCATGGGAGCAGTCCGCGCCAGCCGCTGCCTTTCCTCTCTCTATGTTCTCTCTCCATAGAAATGCGTGGCTGGGGCCATCTAACACTATAACACACATAGGGGAAGGTGTTCTTTTCCAATCTTATTCTTTAAAGGGGAAAAGACCCTGCAGAGACCACATCCTGCCCAGGCTGGGGAGGTCAACATGTAGCAAATACGTCACATGGGCTTACAAGCCACACATGGAAGGTCCTGCCTAGTGGGGGAGGAGCTCTACAAACACAGAGACCGAGGGCAGATGGGAATGCCCAAGGGAGACACGGGTCCGCTGAGAGGGGGACGTACTGCGGAAAATATGACACCTTGATAACCGACACCTGTGGAACACCTATTCCAGTACAGAGTAACATCCAGGGAGCACAAGTTTTGTGGGCTCGCCTGGGAGTAAGCACGCACGTGTTCGCCTCAGAGGAGGGGAAAGGCGCTATGCGCAAGAGGTACACCTGGTCAGCTGTTCCGTATTACTGAGTTCTACATGCTCAGACCTGACAAAACACGGGACGAGACCGACTCAACCCGGAGATTGTAGAATCTTGCAAAGGTATTGGGTGTTGCCCAGCCCGCCGCTCTGCAGATGTCTGCTGAGGTGCCATTAGCCAGTGCCCACGAGGATGCCACATTCCTCGTTGAGTGTGCTCGAACCCGCAAGGTGGCGGGCATGGCCTGGGTATGATAGGCCGATGCAATGGCATCGACGACCCAGTGGGCAAGCCTCTGGTGGACAGCAGAAAGGGAACGCTGTCTCCAAACAAAGCAAACAAAGAGCTGCTCGGAACGTCTAAAGCTCCATGTGCAGTCCAAATAGGTGTGCAAAGCACGCACCGGACACAGCAACGATAAGGCTGGGTCTGCCTCCTCCCAGGGCAGTGCTTGCAGGTTCCCTACCTGGTCCCTGAAGTGGGTCGTAGGAACCTTTGGCACATAGCCCGGTCGGGGTCTTAGGATGACATGAGCATCTGCAAGTGTCGCTGACAGAGAACGTTTGCAGTTCCCCAACCCTCTTGATGGAAGCGAGCACAATCAGGAGGGCCGACTTCAGGGAGAGGGCTTTTAGCTCAACTGACTCTAGTGGCTCGAAGGGGGTTCTCTGAAGGCCTGCAAGGACCACGAAGAGATCCCATGAGGGGAACAGGCATGGCCTGGGAGGATTCAAGCTCTGGGCACCACTAAGGAGCCTGATGATCAGGTCGTGCTTCCCTAAGGACTTACCGTCCACTGCATAGTGGTGAGCCGATATAGCAGCTACATACACCTTCAAGGTGGAGGGGGACAGCCGCCCCTCCAACCTCTCCTGCAGGAATGAGTGCACCGACCCAACTGCGCACCTCTGCAGGCATTCTGATCTGGAAGAGCGCCAGTTTGCAAACAGACACCACTTTAAGGCATAGAGCTGCCTGGTAGAGTTTGCTCTGCCTTGGTTGATCATGTCTATGACAGCTGGTTGTAGGCCACTTAGATCCTCCGCGTCCCATCCAAGGGCCAGTCATGGAGGTTCCAGAGGTCTGGGTGCGGATGCCAGAGGGTGCCCATCCCTGAGAAAGGAAGTCCAGTAACGAGCCACTAAAATAACTTGTTCCCCGTCCTCCCTGACATTGCACAGCACCTGTGCAAGTAGGCTCACTGGGGGAAATGCGCATTTGCGCAGCCTCCGGGGGAGCCTCCGATATGGAGTACCAGAGTGGGCAGTGGGAAATTTCCTGCGAAGCAAACAGGTCTACCTGTGCATCACCGTATTGGTCCCAAATCAGCTGGACCACCTGGGGGTGGAGCCTCCACTCTCCACTGAGCCCATGTTGAGGATATGAGTGGTGTGAAGCGACCTCAGTAGCAGCTGACTCCAGAGGAGGAGATGGCGGGCGAGTTGTGACATTCGCCTTGGCGATTTATGTACGCTACCGTCGTGGCACTGTCTGAATGGATCAAGACGTGCTTGCTCCAATTCAGCGGGAGAAACCTCTGCAGGGCAAGAAATACAGCCAGCAACTCATTGCAGTTAATTTGCCAAAGTAGCCGTGGTCCTGTCCAGGAGCCGGCAGCTGCGTGCCCGTTGCATATGGCGCCCCAACCCAGTTTGGAGGCATCTGTGGTGACCACGACACATTTGGACACCTGCTGTAGGGGGACTCCTGTCTCCTGATGGCAGGAAGGGGTGAAGTTCACACGGTATGTGCCGTAGCGCCATGCAAATCTCAGGACAATCCTGAGGAAGATCGAGACGTGGAAGTACACATCCTTCAGGTCTACCGCTGAGAACCAATCTTGATGCCGAACGCATGTTAGAATATGTTTCTGCATGATCATCTTGAACAGGAGTTTGTGTAAGGACTGGTTGAGAAATCGCAGGCTCAAGATTGGTCGCAACCCACTGTCTTTTTTGGGTACGATGAAGTAAGGGCTGGAGGGTATCGCTGCGAGCGGCGCCCTAACCCGAGGAACCAATCGTCTAGCCGTGAGGGCTGAGGGGAGGACGGAGGGTTCCAGTCCAGCCCCATGCTCACGGTGGCCCCGCCAAGCATATCGGATATCTGCACATCAGCCTCACAATGGGCGGGCGGGCAGACTTGAAGGTGGCAGCCCAGTCGAGTCTTCTGCGTCAGAAGTCTCCAATGTGGCGGCGATGATATCATCCAGCTCCAGGGGTCTGAAGGAGACATCAGACTGGCCGTGGGGCAAGCCGGTCTCACATCGGACAATGGACAGGAGCAAATGTGCGTGCCGAAAGGAAGGTGGTTAAAACCACGCCCGCTGAACTCCCAGCGACAGCCATGTTAGCCTCAATCCTGTGGTAAGAAGGCGTGATGTGGGGGACGGCTGGAGTGCCTTTCCTTTCAGAAAGGAAAGCCGCGACTGCAACGTTGGTCAAATTCTCGCAGTGAGAACAAGAGCCATCCACAAACGCTGCCTCGGTGTGTTCGCAACCCTGACACGAAGCAGCGTCTATGACCATCAGAAGCGGAGAGATATCTGCCGAATCCAAGAACTACACAAAGGCGTAAAGGCATCTTCAAAAAGACATGTCTTTAAAAAGACATTCAATGCCAATGTGTACTTTTTTAGAGAAAATACTCTTTTAGAGGTTGTTTGCTCTTTTAGAAGTGCTGTCGAAGTGTCCAGGGGCATAGACTTCCCTCGTGCAGTGAAGAGAAAAGCCGCTGGTAGTGCACCATAAGATCCAACAGCAAAAGCTCTGTAGAGGTGAGTGGAACAGTAGTGGAATCGTCAGCTTGCTGAACACACAACAGCTCGGCTCCAATGAAAAAATTGGACTAAACAGATGCACGATTCCCTCCTTTTATACCCGTATGTCTGGGGGAGGGACATGCAAATTCTGTTTTCTTAAGGTTCAGAGGCAATCGAGGCACTTAAGAGAGACCCCTAGTGTCACTAAATCGACACTAAATGTCGAGTGAGTGACAGAAGTGGAATGGGTATTTTATAATGCCTTTGAATGTGGCTCATCCAATCAAAATTTGAGTCGGAAATGGAAGTGCAACGTAGTGCAGAGTAGTTCTAGCGGGAAGACTAGCAGCTGTACATCATCACTGCATTAGCGGGGTGATTCCTAGCCAATCGCATGGAAGCCATTGCTTTATAAGTCTGCTCACAATCGATCACATTGCTGTTTCAGTGTGCTAAAACACAGGCAACTAGACACGCTTCAACGTCTCCAGGCCACATGTAACCAGTGCACAGCATTTCTCTGGAAGCCCGCCTTCCCTTTCCAACGACGTCGTCACTTCATCTCAACTTCTGCCAACATCAAACCCATGGGGAGTAAACAACCAGCAAACATATCTCAATCTCTATGGAGTGGTGGTGGCGTAGTGGGCTAAAGCACATAACTGTGAATCAGAAGGTCGCTGGTTCGATCCCCACAGCCACCACCATTATGTCCTTGAGCAAGGCACTTAACTCCAGGTTGCTCCGGGGGGGATTGTCCCTGTAATAAGTGCACTGTAAGTCGCTTTGGATAAAAGCGTCTGCCAAATGCATAAATGTAAATGTAAATGTAAATCTCATTCACTCAGGTGATCTCTCCCAATCGCATTGCACGACCTGGCGCGGAAGGAGCGCGCAACCCGCGAATCCTGCAAAATCATTGGCTTAGGCAGCAGCTGGCTTCCATCAGAAATAAGTCATTTTCATATCCATCAAATGCATTCAGATCTAGTCATGGGTCTAGATCTTCCGTTGCCATATAACCTGTTGTTCATCACAAAGTTGCAACGTTGCCTGTTCATCATAATGCATTCGCATCAATATCAAAAGCCAGTATTTCACGTCAACAGCGCATTCACTCATAGTATGGCAGACAATCGCGTAATCTCATGAAGGCAACCCGGTCAAGGTTCGTTCACTTGTCATTCACAGTCTGCATGCCCGAGCGTTCCCCATCGGGGAATTAAGATAATTATTCAGGCATATCATCATGTACAGTCAACGCTTATCATACGGGCTCTCATTACTTCATTCAGTAAGATTCCCCCATTTTGTTGCCGCCTTCGCCCAAATCACGTAATGGGTGCTTCCAATCCAGTTCATCATCCCTATGCCCTACTCACTAGGAAGACCGAGCCCACGATGTGAGCATTCCGAGGGAGCATGACATCAGTTTCACCCGTCGATGTGCGCCCCCCCTTCCCGAGCACAAACCATGCAAATTACATACCCAACTTAAATGGCTGTATCTACTGGCTCCCCTGGAGTATGGGCACAGTTGTAGTATCTTTTGAAAGAAGACACTTTCGGGCTTCACTTCTCAAGTTTCAGAATTAATATATGTTGTTATTTTAAAGCGAAAAAAAAAAAAGAAAAAAGTTTTGGACTTTGAGATGGGCTCATTCTGTTTAGAAGACTTCATATAAAAGATAATATACAGTTTTACAACAGGTAAGACAACAGTGTTTACAACAGAATGCTGCTCCAGTTGCATAGTCTGTCGAAGAACGATGAAATGTAATTCTTCCAGGTGAGATCTCATGTAAACATGGAGAACATATCAAGATTTATAATTGCGTACAAAAGTGCTACTGGACGTTATAGAATGAATTCTGTCACGGACAATTGACCCAAGCAGGCTGAACTGGATTCATCTGGCTATCGCTATTTCATAAGGTATGAAGTCCCGTTTTTGATATTGCTTGTTGCCATCCGCACTTCAGGCACAAATAAACAAATTGCTGTTTCTGGAGGACTGTTATCATGCAACAGAGATCGGATATCAACGCCGAACACTTAGACCTTCGAAAAGACATATAATCTGTTATCATTAATCGCATATTCATGCATGCATATATCAGAATGCAAATCTATTAAACGTAAGCAGAGTGACTTCACTCCCGAGCGCAAACAAATGCGTATCAACGGGTTAATATAGCCTTCACCAAGTCTTGTGAAAGAATTTACTTTGTTCAGTACAACATTCGATGAGGTTCCCAGAGCGCCTCCAAGGGCGAATTTACGCGATCCATAAAACGCAGCATTTTCTTACTCCAGACGTACTTCCATGTTTTCATCGCTAGCACCACTGTTGCAGTGCGCCTAGAGGTAGGCTCCGCACCGCTTCCCCTATTCTTCAGATTATCTACCACCAGCGTAAGGCATTTTGCTATGATCAGGACATACAGTGAAATGTCGTTGGCATGTCTTCACAAATCATTCACTCATAGCGGTCAGACCACTACAGTAACAACTAATCCGAACCAATATGATTGACAGCGTAAATGCCGGAATCCAGCCATACGTGTTTAGCCGTGCGTGTATCTGGTCTCCGAAATATGTCAGAGACAATGGTAACTTGGCACAGCAGCCGTCGAATCAGCTATCAAGCACATTCGGAAGGAGATTTGCAAATATTCACAAAGTATAAAGTGTGATACTGCATCTTCAGGTCGTAAAGGTGGGACATGAACAGCGGAACTGATCCATGCTCGAGAATCACATTCTGAAGAGCCCGATTCATATCAACACACATTCACAAAGCAGTCTCGTGCAAGATGATTTGCACAAACATGCACACATTCTTGTATGTTTTGTGGCACACCTCCTTCAAAAACTAAACTGTCCACTGCATCTTCAGGGCTCTATGCCGGGAGTACATGAAGACTCTCATGTTCCTTTTACAGCCAACAACTAAAATCATGAAGCTGAGACATTATTCTTCTCACCCTATTTGCTCCAGCTCGAGGAATAAGAGGGAGGAGAGCGAGAGAGAGGAGAGGAGGAAAAAAAAAAACACACAACGAGCCACGTCTCTAGAATTCTAGACATCACACACATTCTCTAACCATGCAAGCTTCCCCCCTAAAGAAACATGACAGGATCAGGTCTATTTTCACGTCATTCCCTGGTCCCTTTGGGCCTCCTAACGCAATCTCCAGCCACATCAGTCCACCTTAATTTTGCCATGCTTATCATTCCTCAATGCCACTCTGCTGTTTTTTCCGCCTCCTCACACTAGCTCATTCCATAGAAGGCCTCTCCTACCCACCAATCGATGAATTTCCGGACGACACGCCCCTATTTCTCGGACATGGCTCCCTCCATAGGATTCAGGGGTTGCCGTCTAGGGCCTTGGTTCACAGGGGAATGGCCAGAATGATCATTTCTTCAATATAGCTTCCTACGCTCCAGACACTCTCTTCGTAAGTATTCCCGTTGCTAGATATTTCATAATTGAATGTATTTAATAAATGTTCTCGACCTACAATCCCAGTCTCGATGCGGCTCAGCGGAGGGAAGAAAGAAATGACACCGAGACCCAAGCTTCAAATCCTTCCTTGCCATTCGTACAGCACTTCATCATACGGTCCAGCAAACAACCTTCCCCTCTACCCTCCAATGAAATGGTTCTTTACCCTATAGGGGTTAAAATATATGTTTGAGTTCAGAAATAGGAAATACACTCGCAGAACCACTGCAGCCTTGTTCCGCGATGACACAGCAAGCTACATCTATAAAAGAAGTTTAAAATGGGCCTTTCTTTTTCCACACCCATCATCACGGCCAGCGTCATATGGGTTCCCTCCAGAAACTCAAACGCATCGTAGTCAGGCGACAATTCCACAGTCGTTACTACAGTCAATGAAGTCTGGCCCTCCTCGGACCATCATGTCCCCTATGAGACGTCTGACATGGCAGAGCATTTCCTATAACTTCATCATCCCAGCAAGACACATTCCCGGGTTTTTCAACTTGCCTCCCTCGCTTCGCAGTAGTTCCACAGACCAGCTCGATGGGCACCCTTCGAGGTATACTGTAATCTATTATGAAATAGTCAACTTGACCCAAATCATCAAAGCTCTTCCCCAGCTCATCCTTACCTACACAACGATTCTTCATCGAGTTTTCATATCAAATGTCTTCAACGAAGGGACTGCACAGCAACGCCGGCCTAACGTAGGGCCGCATACCACGCTGCTCGCCTGAGGCAGATTCTGCACAACCAGGGGCCTCAATGGAGAGCCCAAAAACACACCAAAAAAAAATAAAAAAATAAATCCTTACCATTGCAAAGGCTTCACACAACCATACCAGAGATATCACAAATTTCAAGTCAATTCTGATGCTCACATCTCTATTTTTCTTCTCCAGAATGAATGCCCAACACAAGACCCGGATCGTACCAAACAGGATCATCTCTTTTGGGGGTAGTATACTACTTTCTCTCTTTTTGGGGGTAGGCTCCTCGCCCCTGCCTCCTATCTCCGGCAGGATATGACGGTTCCGGGCACAACTCCCTCGGACCGCTGGACAGGGCCTACGCCAAAGAGAGAGACATTACCTTTTTTTACATTTATCAAATAAATGGCATCTTAAACCTCACTCAAGCCTGAGTGTCTTCCCGATAGAAATGGAAGTGCAACGTGTAGTGCAGCGTAGTTCTAGCAGGAAGACTAGCAGCTGTACATCATCACTTCATTAGCGGGGTAATTCCTAGCCAATTGCATGGAAGCCATTGCTTTATAAGTCTGTTCACAATCTATCACATTGCTGTTTCAGTGCGCTAAAACACAGGCAACCTCCGCCACCCCACCACCACCAGCTGAGCCCTGTCCCGCACGTGGGTAGGCTCCTCGCCCCTGCCTCCTATCTCCGGCAGGATATGACGTTCCGGGCACAACTCCCTTGGACCGCCGGACGGGGCCTACGCCAAAGAGAGAGACATTACCTTGTTTTACATTTATCAAATAAATGGCATCTTAAACCTCACTCAAGCCTGCGTGTCTTCCCGATAGAACTATCAGTTATATAGTTAAATATTAGTACTTTTGTTTTAACAAATGTTTTAATCTAAACCACTTTTTACCAGCCTGATCTTGTAAAAATTATTTGACTGTGTCAATATTTTTCAAAAAGAAATTAAGTTGTTTATTCTACACATCACTTGCAGTTTCAGGCACAAAATGTCCACAGAAGGGCACCAAATGCAAGTTAAATATAATTGTTTAAGGTTAATGCTCTGTGAAGTTTTAAATGACCAGAAAATAACTGACCTATCTAACATAAACCTTTAACCGAAGCGTAACCAATAGTGTCATAAAAAGCTAATGTGAGATGATAGATCCTTAACTTTAAAAATGTTGACTTTTGTTCTAGTTTTAAATAACAGAACCGACATCCCTTTCCAAAATGCTACATCTAAACCTAACCGATAGTGTCATAAAAGCAAATGTGAGATCTGTGAGAAACTCGCTAGAGCATTAACCTTAAAAGACTCATCTTGGGGGGCCTGGGTAGCTCAGCGAGTATTTATGCTGACTACCACCCCTGGAGTCAGAGTTTGAATCCAGGGTGTGCTGAGTGACTCCAGCCAGGCCTCCTAAGCAAACATATTGGCCCATTTGCTATGGAGGGTAGAGTCATATGGGGTAACCTCCTTGTGGTCGCGATTAGTGGTTCTCACTCTCAATGGGGCACGTGGTAAGTTGTGTGTGGATCGTGGAGAGTATCATGAGTCTCCACATACTGGGATTCTCTGCGGTGTCATGCACAATGACAAGATGCGTGGATTGACTGTCTCAGAAGCGGAGGCAACTGAGACTCCGCTTCTGAGACTGGTCCCCCACCACCCCCATTTGGATTGACTGTCTGAGAAGCGGAGTCTCAGTTGCCTCCACTTCTGAGACAGTCAATCCACGCATCTTGTCATTGTGCACGACACCGCAGAGAATCCCAGTATGTGGAGACTCATGATACTCTCCACGATCCACAAGAGAAGCGGAGGCAACTGAGACTTGTTCCCCACCACCCAGATTGAGGTGATTAACCGCGCCACCACAAGGACCTACTAAGTAGTGGGAACTGGGCATACCAAATTGGGGAGACAATAAAAATTCTCATCTGTTTGGAAGAAAATTTAAAACGCTTTTAGCACCACAGAGTTGACAGTTCACCTCGGAAATAATAAAAGAGGAAAAGGGAACAGTCATGCTGTTTAAAAAGAAAGATATTTGTGCCAAGTGTGCCAAATTGGTGCCAAGTGTTACACTCTCAGCACACCCTGGATTCAAACTCTGACTCCAGGGGTGGTAGTCAGCATCAATACTCGCTACCCAGGCCCCTCAAGATGAGTCTTTTAAGGTTAATGCTCTAGCGAGTTTCTCACAGATCTCACGTTTTATTCAATTAACCTAAATGTCCAATCCAAAGTTCTCATGCAACTTAAATATTTTAAAAATATCAAATTAAAATTAGTCAAATAATTATTATAATGTTTGACTGAATTAATTAAATGATGTGATAATAATCGACTTAACTGCAATTAATGACACAAAAATTAAGATAACTGAAATACATTATTGTGGCAGACGAAATCAATGAATAGACATTACACAAAGTGTAATAAAGTTGCCTTAGGAAGAACTTAGGGGCCATTCTCACAGGACACATTCTTATATTCCATCTATATTTTTTAGTTGTGGGCATATATACACATGCAGACTGATGTCTTTGGTCACTGCGTAAAGTCTCACTTTTTTCAACATCTTACGCCATTTTGAGTGCCACATTTTTAAGACAGCAAATTTTTATTTTTAACAACTAATTGCACACTATTATTGTTAAATTGACAGCCCTATATCACATATCAGGCATTATAAGGAGGTAAAATTCCTCTATAAAGATTGGACATCACATGTTCATAATTCCATTCCCAGAAGTTTAATGGGAACATATAGTCATATTTTTAAAGATCATATATGGTGCAAATGCTTTTACCATTACTGACTATTTCAAAGTGTGGTAATGATGAACATACAAAATGCAATGATTTTAGAAGGTTTTGGATTTTGTGAACACGTTTCATATGTCAAAGTACTTGACACTAATACAAACCCACCCAAAACACCATGCAATAACACATATGAGGGCACAATGAACTTGAAAAAGCAAGCATTGTACAAGTACCTCAGTTGTGACTAAGCAGGGATACTGACAAGAGGGAAAGGGCACAATAACACATATGAGGTCACAATGAACTTGAAAAAGCAAGCATTGTACAAGTACCTCAGCTGTAACTAAGCAGGCGTACTGACAAGAGGGAAAGAGAAAGAATTAGTCAATGTGAAACACTTGCTATTGTGGAGAGAACAGTTTTTGAAAGTAGATCAACTTCCATATGATTAATGGACAAAAAAAAAGCACTGATAACACTTTACAACAAGGTTCCATTCCTTATGTAAGGGATAATGCCGGCAGACTGTACATTATCCCACTTTTTACACAGCTAATTAGTAAATAGATAAATACTGCACATGGACATAAAATAGTGATTTGCATTTAAATTATGCAATTTTTGGAAATAAATAGATGAACAGCTGAAATCAACCTCCGGTTTGCATCATATTTCTATTGGTGTTATGTAAATATTACTGTCTAACTACTCATTGTCCAGCTTATTACAAGACTACTTGCCAAATAAACAAACTAATTCACATGACACATTGATTTGAGTTGAAATTATTATATTAGCTTACTTGTAGAGATCTCACAGTGACCTGAGAAGCAGAAGAGAAGGCTAACAGAACAGGGATGTGTGGCCTGATACATCTAAATCCCTGGATGTGTGGTTGTTACAGAGCAATATCTTACCGCTAGATGGCACCATTGACCAATCAGAATCGAGTATTCCAGAGAGCCGTGTAATAACATTAGTTAATGCATTAGGTATCATGAATAAACTATTAACAATATATTTTTTACAGCAATAATTATTTATATAATTTTTTTTTTATTAATCATTGTCAAATTTAGTTAAATGAAAATACAGTAGTAAATTGTAAATTTTAGTTCACACTAATTAACTGATTGTGGAGCGGAGGGGGGCGGGGCCGGTCGGAATATCGCGCGCCCGGTCCCCAATCAGCCTGATGAGGCGCGCGAGGGATAAAGGCGGCCGGTGACGATTGTTCGAGAGAGAGAGAATTACGGACATGTCCGTCATGTGTGTTTGTTTATGTGTTTTTGAGTTTCTCATTAAAATATAATTTATGTTGACAAGCCGGTTCTCGCCTCCTCCTTGCCCATCCTTCAACTGTGTTACACTGATGTTAACTACTACAACTTTTAAAATTAAAAAAATGTTTTAGTAGATTGATTATTGATAGTTCAGGTTAACTAATGCTGATAACTTATGTTAACAAATGCTGCCTTATTGTAAAGTGTTACCAGAGCATTTTACATATACTTTGTTGCCATATTTAAACTTTATATAAAAATATACTTTTCATATTCTACAGGCCATTTAATATTGTTTGCTAATAGCATAGCATGGCATTTCAACCTGGTAACTTCGGTTCATCCTGATTTTAAGTGTAAATATGTACTTTTTGAAAGTACATTAGAATAATTTTCTCACGATGAAAGGTTGTTGACATAATATTTTCACAAAACATTTTTTCTTCAACATCAAAATTTAAGTTAAACTTTATTTAAATAAATGTATAACTGAAAGAGTATATATTAGGTCCTTTAACTGTTCATAACTTTTTCACATTTTTAAAGTGGTGTGATGACAAAATATTTTTTAAATGTAAAAATATTCGATAGAGTAGGCATCTCTCTTTTTGTTATGAACAAATGTTCTATTTAGTCTTTCTTATTTACATTTGTTCATTAGCTCAGTGTGTCAACATGTCAATGTTCTCTCTTTGCACAGTCAAACAAAAGTGGTATCCATTGCAGAAGTGTTTTACCAATCAGAAATTTGCATAATAAATTCTGAATCTATGTACAAAAATTATAATTCACTATAAGAATTTTTTGATATTTTTACAGGAAAGCAATACATCAATTATTATCAAGAATACCATTTTTGCCCTAATATCAAAGGTCTTACTAGCAAATAAAGAAATTATGATGTAATGTGAATTTTCTTGATAAAAAATATGATCGTGCCTGGTAATGTGCATGTAAAATGGCTAGAAATAGCATTTTAGCTTAGCGTAAAGCTGACAATTTACACAAGGTTTATTTCTATTTCTTCTGCTCCAAACTTACTTCAAACTTACTTTTCTGTCTCCTCGTAAATGTGTTTCAGTGTTTCACCGCTGTTCATTTGCACTTTGGATCAAATAATTTATATGTATAAATGTTTTCCATCTTCAGTAATCAAAATACTTTTGGAATGTAACTGTATTCTAATTACCAATGATTTAAATTGTAAATGTAGTGGAATACAGTTAATTATATTTTATATTTTGAATACATAATCCCTTTACATGTATTCCATTACTCGCAAACCCTGCACATGATCATTATCACTTTAGCGTGAAGGTACTGGAATGATAAGAGACTCACACTGTTGTCGTCTACTTTCTCTCGACACTTGACTTTATGTGTCTCGAAGTCCTCCATCAGAGTCTGCATGAAGTTCTTGGGTCGCTGTCCTCCAGAGTCATCACTGCCCAGGTCAGACAGCGGAGAAGGAAGAGCTCCATCCAAAGAACATTGTGATGCTGGAGGAACCGGACGAACCTTCTCAATCTTACCTGCAGACAGAAGAATTTATAAAGCAGTTGTAGATAGATCTATATATGGATGAATGGATGGATAGATAATTGTTTTTAAATGGTTGAGATACTGGATAGTGAAGGAAACCAACCAATAAATGGCGGTTTATGGCCTGAAAATGAACTTTCTGTTACAACTTATCATTTTATCATATGTGCACAGATTGCAAAATCCACTGGATCTAATGTCAAGCATAAAAGTAGTCAAGTCAAAGCACAGTAGAAGAAATTAATGAGATGGATCTGAAGTACTGGATTAGGATTCAGAGATTTTTAATAACTTTTTTTTTCATCACTCATCTTGATGAGTGATGAAAAAAGTTATTAAAAATGCAGTGTACATGAAAGGCACCAGACACATTCTTGATGATGATCCAAGTAGTGTGCACACAAGATGGACAGATCACTGTTTGTGTAGAGACCCACACTTCTATTCCTCATTCCATTATAAATCAAGGGATTTTGAGAGAAAAACAACCAGTTTGTGCAAGGTTGTTTGTTCAAGTTTTATGTCCAGGGGTTTATTATTATTAAAACAGATTTCTACTTTTTTCCTTTTTGTTATATGAATGTTATTAAAAGATAAAAAAAAAAAAAATGTAATTACTTTTTCATACTTTTCAAAAATGCTTTTGTTTTATTAATTGTTTTACCCTTTCCAATTGTCCCTTCATCTTTCACCCAGATCTATCCAGAACCATAAAAAATCCATAATGAAAATAAGTTATTATATGTTTAAATCTAGGATCTTAACAAAAAAGGTAAAGAAAAAACAATAATAAAAAAAAAACTTTTGAATATCCATTGTGTAAAAAAATATTTAAAACAAATCACAACTGTCCCGGCCTTTGCAGCGTCATTTCCACCACAACGAACAATTGTGCCACAAATTCTGTTTTTGTTTTCTTTTAAAAGTTAGATTACTTGTTTACCAATGAGACAACAGTGTCAGTAACGAGCATGCTTGTTGTCACGTTTCTGTGTTGTCTGCCCAATGTTCTCTGTTTCACCCATCACGATTATGTCATGTTTCCGTGTTGTCTGCTCCGTGTTTTCCGTTTCACCCGTCACCGATCCCGTTCCATGTCACGTTTTCCCTGTTGTCTGCCCTGAGCCTCACTGTCCGTGTGTAAAACTACAATTGCCACAATTCCTGGCCTCTCTCACTGCCTGCACTCTTCATTGTTCTCACCTGTGTCTCGTTTAGTCTTCATTGTGTTTGTGTATTTAACCCTGTTTGTTTCTCCTTTCCCCTGTCGGTCTTTGATGTATGTGGACGTCTGTTATCCGTGCTCTTTGTCTTTGTTTTCTCCCGTGGAACCCTTTGTATGCCCTCCGTGTTTTGTTTTACCTTTTTCCCATCGTGGATGTTTTCTTTGTTCGTGTTTTGTCTTGTTATTCAATAAAAAGCTTCCGCTGCAAATAGATCCTCGTCCCTTGCCTACCTTCACCGTCATTCGTGACAGAAAGACAGACCGCCAAATGGATCTAGCAGCGGTTTTCCTCGAACTGGCCCGGGCAAATTTTCCCGTCTGCGAGTACTCATGACTCTTCTCCACGGTCGCCATCCACACCGGGTTCGACGACGATGCCCTGAAGACCATCTACCGGGTCGGGTTACCATCATCCCGGTGGAGAGAGGCGCCGGAACCCGGAGAGCACCCGTGGAGGGAGTACGTGAGTCTCGTTCTGAGGAAACTCGCGCCCGAGGAACCACCCCTGGTTCCAGGCCTCCGCCTTTAAAGCCTCCCACGGCCACCTCCCACGGCGCCACCTCCCACGGCGCCACCTCCCTCGTCTCCGCCTCCAGAGCCTTCCAGGGCTTCGCCTCTGGGGCCTCCTACGGTGCCACCTTCCTCGGCTCCGTCTCCCGAGCCTCCCTCGGCTCTGCCTCCCGGGCCTTCCACGGCTCTGCCTCCCGAGCCTTCTGCGGCTTCGCCTTCCCAGGCACCCCGAACCGGTCCTTGCCCTACGGCCACCTGCTAGGCCACCTCAACCAGCCTCTGTCCTGTGGCCACCTCCCAGGTCCCCTGAACCAGCCCTTGACAAGTGGCCAGCTCCCGGGCCATCTAAACCGGCCTCTGTCCTGTGGCCACCTCCCAGGTCCCCTGAACCGGCCCTTGCCAAGTGGCCAGCTCCCGGGCCATCTAAACCGGCCTCTGTCCTGTGGCCACCTCCCAGGCCCCCTGAACCGGCCCTTGCCTTGTAGCCAGCTCCCAGGCCACCCAAACCTGTCCCCATAGCGTGATCGCCTCCCAGGCCACCTAAACCGTTCTCTGTCCTGTGGCCACCTCCCAGGCCCCCAGAACCGGCCCTTGCCTTGGGGCCAGCTCCCGGGCCATCCAAACCTGTCCCCCTATTGTGGCCGTCTCCCAGACCACCTAAACCTGTCCCTACCAGGCCACCTGACCCGGTTCCCTTCACACACCCCCAGAGACAACTTGCCTGCCCTCTCGGCCTCCCTGGTCTGCCAGTCTGCCCTCTCAGCCTCCCTGGTCTGCCTGTCTGCCCTTTGTGCCCCCGTGGACTGCCTAATTGCCCCCGTGGACTGCCTAATTGCCCCTTGTGCCCCCGTGGACTGCCTAATTGCCCCTTTTCCCCCCATGGACTGCCTAATTGTTCCTTGTGCCTCCTTGGTCTGTCTCTGTGTCCCTTGTGCCTCCTTAGTCTGTCTTTGTGTCCCTTGTGGCCCCTTTGGGCTGTCTGTTTTCCCCCTTGTCCAGCCCCCCTCTCCTTGAACCTTTGTTTATTTTTTCTATTCCTTTTCTTAGGACCATCTGGAATCCGGTCCTTTTGAGGGGGGGCTATGTCACGTTCCTGTGTTGTCTGCCCTATGTTCTCTGTTTCACCCATCACGTTTATGTCATGTTTCCGTGTTGTCTGCTCCGTGTTTTCCTTTTCACCCGTCACCGATCCCGTTCCATGTCACGTTTTCCCTGTTGTCTGCCATGAGCCTCACTGTCTGTGTGTAAAACTACAATTCCCACAATTCCTGGCCTCTCTCACTGCCTGCACTCATTGTTCTCACCTGTGTCTCGTTTAGTCTTCATTGTGTTTGTGTATTTAACCCTGTTTGTTTCTCCTTTCCCCTGTCGGTCTTTGATGTATGTGGACGTCTGTTATCCATGCTCTTTGTCTTTGTTTTCTCCCGTGGAACCCTTTGTATGCCCTCTGTGTTTTGTTTTACCTTTTTCCCATCGTGGATGTTTTCTTTGTTCATGTTTTGTCTTGTTATTCAATAAAAAGCTTCCGCTGCAAATAGATCCTCGTCCCGTGCCTACCTTCACCGTCATTCGTGACACTTGTGATTAAATATGAGACATGTAATTAGGGTTGCCACCTTCAATATGGCCATTGGACAAATACAAATCTTTATAAAAATCTCTGTAGGGAAATTTGCTGTTAAAAATCAGTGACTCTATATAAGAATTTAGAAAAGATTTTGAAAAGACAATCGTTGAGCTGGGTTTCCATCCTAAATGTTTAGCATTTTTTAAGTGCATATAGAAACATTTTACTTATGAAAATTCTAATTGTTGCATGTTTTCATCCACTACATAATGCGCATTATCATGAGGGAGACGCCTCATCATGATGGAGGAGCTGAATGACCTCTCTCTGCTTTGTGGACAGTTTTATTTGCAAGATTGGAGCAAGTATCTCTTATTAAATGCACCCACGAGACACCGCAGAATAAGTGAAATATCTGATATAATGTGGGCTGAAATTGCTGCGATGCCCAACACTGTCAGTCTCCGCATACCTGGGAGCTCCTGCTCTCAAAACTGTTCTGGCGGAGTGTGAGGACCCAGTGTATCAACCAGCTGTGGGTTAAATACTTCAGAATGACAAGTGCTATGTGCGAATAAACCGTTTCAATCACCTTAATGTGCTTTTTAACTAATGCAAAACTCTAGAAAATCAACCTCCTCCTAACACATAAAATTTTAAGTGAATTTAGAAAGTTTATTTGCATATCAGGTGTTTCCATTCAGGATTTCTTATGCACAATTTCAAAATGTGCATACATATTATACAATACATATTATTTTTATATCATATTACATATCATATTTATATCATACAGCATACAATTTAAATACCTGCTTTAGCCGAAACAGTATTTAAATGTAACTAAAACTTGCTTATTAGGACATATTTCAAATTTCAATACTCTGAATCCTGGCTGGCAAGTCTGGAAACAGTCCCACTAGTAAAATATGTACATTTTTATATAAAATAGCATGTCAATGAATTAAAACTTAAAGACTTACTCCTCCGAAATTGTATCCTCGGCTGGATCAAGTCTCTCTTCAAAATATAAAGAGTCCCGCTCTTCTTCTGAGGAAATATGTAACTCTTCGTCACTATCCAGGAGCTTTCTCACTTGTGTATCATGCTGTCTTTCAAACGCGCAGGAAAATGAACGAACTTGTTGTTTTTAAGACAAAGTCAGGGGCGTTTACCATTTGCATTGATCGCCTCAGCACATTAGCGTATGAATGGCGTGCTCTGCTGGTGGGTGGGATCACATTAGAGATAATTAGCTGAGCCAGGAAAACTGTACATCACTTTGTTTCATACAGATTACATTGCAGGAGAATATTTGTTGTTAAATTTGAATTGTTTTATTTAAAAGTAGACATTTTAAGCTTTCTTTAGACATATGTTTCATGTTTGTGTTATAAGTATTCACAGAGTTTCAGTTCATTTTTGTGACGTGTTTCAGATATATGCTCGCAAACCTTTTTATTTTCTTTATTTTACAAAAGCGCAAGATTTTGTTGTTATTATGAGTGCACACAAATATAAGTAGACCCTTTATAGTATCTAATGATGTCTTACACTTATCTGTATGCCACAAAATGACAGAATTTTATGTTGTTTCCGCTGTAATGATGAAAAAATCCAGCAGGACGCGCCGGCACGTCCGTCGACCCCAGAGGGTTAATGACAGCCCACAGTGTCCTGAATTGAGATCAGTCGGTTTAAATTAAATTATGCATTGCATATAGAGAAGACAATACATAAAGTACATGCATGAGGACGCAGGATCGCACAAGGATATTATAGGTCATCAATCATCAAGATCAGACAAAGAAAAGACTCCAAAACTCCCCAGCAACTGTTCTGCATTTTTCAGAAAACCTATTTAAAAAAGGTTGCAAAAGTGACTTCAACAGCTGATGCAGACCCATGGGACAAAGAATTTAAACTAAAGAATCTCTATAATGAATCTCCAGGATTCCAGTTATAAGAGGGATCAGCAGTTAATGAACATCAAAGTCAGTTACAGAGCCAGTTATGTTCATTTTTAGCTGCTGGTTTGTATTAGCTGACAAACTTTTCTAAAAACGAGGCATATAAAGAAATATTATCATAAGATAGCTGCACTGATTACGTACTTAAGTCCAAAATGAATTTGTTCCATCCATGAACAAACTACAAAGAGCTTTTTTTTTTTTTATATGATTATTGGTACTAATTAGCATCTCTTGTGGTTTGTCATACAAAAATACAGCCCAGAAGGTGTTCTGTGACCATTTATTTCCCCCATGATTAGCCACAATGTCTACAAAACTTATACCAGTGTTGAGGAAGATACTTTGAAACTGTAGTTTGCCTAGCTAAAAGCTACTCATAATTTACATAAAGCTACTGTAAAGCTATTCTTTAAAAAAGATGTAGGTAAGTAGCAAATGTATAAATGTGGAAAAACTACACTGACTGTATTCAATGTCTTTACAAAGATATATCAGATGACATTACCGTAATTTCCGGACTATTGAGCGCACCTGAATATAAGCCGCACCCACTGAATTTAAAAAAAAATATTATTTTGGACATAAATAAGCCGCAGGTGCCTACCGGTACATTTAAACAAATGAACTTTACACAGGCTTTAACGAAACACGGCTTGTAACAAAAATAAATAGGCTTTAACGAAACACTGTGTGGCGGGGGGGGCGTGGTCAAGCGCCCATCCGGGAGAGAAAAGCGGTAAGGGCGCTTACACCTGAGCTAAATTATGTCTAACACCTGTGTCTACATTGACTGTATTCAATGTCTTTGCAAAGATATATCAGATGACATTACCGTAATTTCCGGACTATTGAGCGCACCTGAATATAAGCCGCACCTACTGAATTTTTAAAAAAATATTATTTTGGACATAAATAAGCCGCACCTGTCTATAAGCCGCAGGTGCCTACCGGTACATTGAAACAAATTAACTTTACACAGGCTTTAACGAAACACGGCTTGTAACAAAAATAAATAGGCTTTAACGAAACACGGTGTGGCGGGGGGGCGTGGTCAAGCGCCCGTCCGGCAGAGAAAAGCGGTAAGGGCACTTACACATGAGCTAAATTATGACTAACACCTGTGTCTAATTTCAGTAAGCATGGGGAGAGCGGCATAAAAAGGCAGCAGCCACAGAGCTGAGAGAGTGACACACGTCAGTCTAGTGTTGGCGCATAGAAGAATTGCGAAACTTTATAAAATTGATTGTAAACATTGCTGTGGCCATTAAAAGCCTTACCTGGAATGTCAAGTGCCCTGCTGAAAACTGTCACACTGGTGTCCTTCCCAAGAAGGACAGGTGAAGCAGGGCACTTGAAATTAGACACCGGTGTTAGACATAATTTAGCGCAGGTGTAAGCGCCCTTACAGCTTTTCTCTCCCGGACGGGCGCTTGACCACGCCCCTGCTGCCACACACGGCTTGTAACAAAAAATAAAAAATTTGCAGTAAACAGTAGCCTACCAAGAAAGTCATTGGTCACTATCTTCCTCGTTCTGTGCACTGAAACCACTGAAGTCATCTCCTTCGGTGTAGGAGTTGAATAGCCTCAGAATAGCCTCAGCTTTAGTCAATTCCTCACGCTGCTGTTTCCAACGTGTTATCATCGACTCATTAAGACCAAGCTCCCGTGCAGCAGCTCTATTTCCTTTTCCAACAGCCAGATCAATCGCCTTCAACTTGAAAGCAGCATCATATGCGTTTCTCCGTGTCTTTGCCATGTTGAGGGTGACAAAATGACTACCGTAATCAGAATGATGGGAAGTTTGAGCGCGCTCGATTTAATCTAAACAGTAAACAAAAAAGTTGTTTGACCTTAACCCGTTCAGCAATTTCATTGGTCTAATGAAAGCTTCACGCAGCCAAAAAACTGAGCACGTCACAGAATGTTTTTCTTTTTTTTTTTTATAAAATTTTAAAGCGGGAAAAATCCAGATATTAGCCGCGTCATTGTTTAAGCCGCGAGGTTCAAAGCGTGGGAAAAAAGTTGCGGCCTATAGTCCGGAAATTACGGTAATTATTTTTATAAAACAAAAAGGTATAGTACTTATAAATTTTCTCACATTATATATCAACAATAGCAGTTTACTTCTGCGATTTATGGTGACTGTGTTCATATTAGAAGCAAACTGTACTAGAGTCCACATGAATTGTACACCAAACCACCTCTTACAGCAGACTCCAGTGTGGTTCTGAGTTCAGAAAACAGCAGTCCAATCATCAAAACAAACCATACTTTGACTTCAAACAAACCTGTGTGTGCACCAAAAGTGCTAGTGTGAACTAGCATCTGGCAATGGCATCTTAGTTATTTATTCCCCACCACTCACATAACCACCTGAAATCTGTTCTAAAGGAGTGTTTGAATATTTTCATCTTATCTTTAAAGGCATCAATTGTGAGATGGCTTAAGAAGACAAAAAAATTAATTGAACAAAGTACATAGCACAAATTGTCCTTAGTGTTTAATTAGTGCTGCCATGTTTGCAAACTTTTAAATAGATCAGATATAATCATACCTGGGGCTGTCTTCCCAGTAAGGACCAACTTGCTTGGCTGGTTGCTGGTCTTCTGCTTTTGTGTACGGGGCGGGTACAAGGCTTGTGCCTGCCGTTGTCTCTTCAGCTCTTCCTCACGCTCCTGGGCCACCCGGATCTCCTCTTCGATCATGGACAGGGTTCTTTGTTTGCGTGATCGCAGCTTGAATGGCCCTGAGGTGACTTCCAATTCCTGAGCACGAGTAACAGATGCTGTGCTCCTGAGCTCTGCTGCCTCAGAGTACTTACTGAAATAACTGAACTCAGGCTTCTCACTTGGTGGTGGAGAGGGGCTAGGAGGCTTGTAAGTGTTTATAGGTATAACTGGGGTGGCCTGAACTACAATAATTTGAGGAGTGATGGTTTTCTTCTCTTCCAGTGGTGATGGCATTTTAAGAGGTGACATGAAGGTAGATTTCTCTTCGAGGAGTTGAGGTTGAAGTGGGACAAATTCAGCAAGTCCTTCTGGGATTGGAGATGACTGTTGGGTAGACTGAAGTGGCTCCCATTTGTCGTTCTTTTGTGCAATGGCTTGCTGAATAGAATTTTGGACGAGAATACCAGCATGGTATTCCAGCTCTTCCTCAATCAAGCCATCACCCTGATAAGACCCACTCCGCTCACTTGGAGATATGATACCACTTTCATGTTTACTGTTGATCAGTGTTGTGACCACTGGAGTTGAGGGGAAGGAGAACTCCCCAAGAGAGTGTTCCCAGTAGGCACTCATGGTCTCATTTGATGCACCACTGTCACTAATATTGTCCATGCTGAAGTCATTGGATAATGTCTCAAGTACAGAGGTGTCCTGAGACTGTAGGGACAGGTCATCCAACCCAGAGTCAATTTCTTCCATATGGTAGGAGCTGTTCAAAGAAGGTTGACACAAATCAGAATCCTCATCCTTAACAATGGTCATCATTGCCCTGGCACAAGTAAAATCATCATTCAACTTATTCCGAGCCAAATCATCTTTGGTTGGTATGATGGATTCTCCAGAGCAGCAATAAATCTTCTCAACTTTAACTGCGGTAACTTCACTGGCATCATATGATGTGACACTTTCTTGACTCGCAA
This sequence comes from Xyrauchen texanus, assembly GCF_025860055.1. Taxonomy (NCBI): domain Eukaryota; kingdom Metazoa; phylum Chordata; class Actinopteri; order Cypriniformes; family Catostomidae; genus Xyrauchen; species Xyrauchen texanus. The sequence goes on along the minus strand of NC_068318.1, from coordinate 303,247 downwards.
CTGTGACAGAACCGCATGGCCTCTCTACATGCATGACCTCTTGAGGCCTGAAGAAAGGTTTGGAAGAGTAAGTCTGTGGTGCAGCATTCCTCTTTGGGGCTGTATACTGTTTGCTATGCTCCATCTGCCAAAACTGCTTGTGTGCTACAGAAAAGTCGATCTCTTCTGTGACAACGTCCTCCTTATTTCCTAATTCAGGTAGGATAAAGGAAGTTGGTTGTCTTGGTGCAGCTTGTGGCACATGGTTGATTTCTGGTCTCCTCTGCTTCCTCTCCTCATATCTTCTGAGCGACTTCAGTTGCTCTGGGTCCAACTCCTCTTCCAGTGTCTTTTCTTGATGTGGATTCCACCATTTTTCAGCAATTCCAGGATTTTTCTTAACTACCTGGCCCCGGATGAGCTCAAGCCTTTCCATTTCTAGTTCTGCAATCTCCTCCGAAGGTCTGACCTTCTTCACCCAAACTTCTTTCTCTTTTGGAGTGTCAAATAGTTTTGATGGTTTCTTCTCCTCATGAAATGGTCTGAGCTCAAAATGTGCCTTTTTCTTGATTGCAGCCATTGGTGACTCTGCTGAACTTGTACAGTCATTGTCCATCATTAGTGCATGACCATTGGGTTTGATGTTGAAATTTTCATCAACAAAAGTGGTCTTCTTTTTCCCTTCTATAAAAACTTCATGATTGTGTAAAGGGGATGTGTCACAAGTATTAACAGATGGCCCAGTTCCATCAACCCTAATTGGCTTAATCTCAGGGGAACACATCCCATTTGAAGTCATTTCGGCCCCAGTGTCACAACAGTTGGCCTCAATGACCTCATCTAGGTAGAGGATTTCCTGGGCAACTTCATTGTCCAGTCCTTCTCCCCTGTGTCTCATGCTCTCAGTCTGAGCTTCTAGCTCCATGCCTCTCTCGTCGCCAGATATCACACTCGCAGAATCAATAAAACTTGCAGTCTTCAGGCTTCTCTGTCTTTTCAGTGCACTTTCATCCTCTGAGGGTACAGGGGACTTCTGGGAAAATAAAAAAATATTTAGAGGTCACATTAGTTCAAGCATGCATTCATGGAATCCTTTGTCAAGACAAAACACAGTGCATGAATCATGTTGTAATTCGGAATGAGGTACACTTCCTTATTTTTAATTACAAGTGTAATCAGCAGGGACAAGGGAAGCTGCATTTCAAAGGAAATATTGCATGTGATCATCTTGCATAATATACGTACACTGTGATAAGATGTGGGAGATAATGGATTTGTTGAACTCTGACCTGCGCAATCTGATCCTTAGTATTAATAATTTAGTGTCACCTCTCTTAGCAATGGTCTACTCAGCAATGGTATGATGGTGTTGCACAAGAGAGGATGACATGGGATGTTCACTTCTCTGTGCCCATTAACTCACCCACTACTGTATAGTGAAGAATTATGGGACATTAGGTTTATGTTATTGAAAGTCCCCATTACCTGCAATGAAACATAAAGATACACATATATCTACATATTTTTTCCCATTGTTTTATTATTTTACACTCAAAGCAAAAGTAAACAGTTTCATTTGAAGAAAATACTAAAAGAAAAAAAAAAAATAGAACGGATTTGCGTGCCTTAGTTTCCCATATGTCTAATGGGTGTAAGTGGGAAATGGGTCCCAGTTATTTGCTGAATGAAAAACATAGATGTCTGGGTTATGTAGATGCTCTTTATTTGAATAGGGATAATAGTAGGGGTTCTGTCATACTGTGGAACTGGCTCTGATATCTATAAGTTGTCTTGGAACCCTGTGGGAGATTTCCGAGATGCATAAGCAGAATTAAGCTTTAGCTCCACTAATTACAGAAAATGCCACTTATTACTTTCAGCTTTGTCCATTCAGCAGATGGGAAACCCTATTTTTAAATGAAAAACTCTCACAGAGCCTGTTTAACATGAACTAAGATACTCATCAATGTTCAACTATTTACTTATTGTTTATACCTAATAATGTTAAGGGACCTTCGGAGAACCTCAGAGTATCTTGTTATGCCAGTCATTAAGTATCATGGTAAATAAACACCAATCATGGTACTACCATGTTGTTTGGAAATGGTATTAACATGTTTTTCATAAATTGCCTTGGTATTCTTTATTCTACCATCTGATACTATCAAAACTGTTCAGGTCAAGATATGAGTGGCAGGCTGTGTCACATGTTGTCTTTAATGTGGCATGAGTTCAGTAAGACTACCCTTTCCTTCAGGGTGTGTTCACTAGCATTCAGGCCAAACTCTCACTAAATAATGACATTAGGAAGTCATGTGAACTTCCCTGAAGTCGTGAAAGACAGACAAGGATAGATTTATCAGCAGTGAGTGAGGTATGTAGATGTAGAACCCTCACGGGAAGGAGGACAGGAAACGAAGGTTCCAGGGAAAAAGGTAAGGGTTTTAATGTCTGTCTCAAAAAATAATTATAACAAAAGCAACACACAATAACATAAGCGCAGTGGGTTGGCTTGTTCTGGTCCCCCTCTGCTCTGCGGCCGCTGGCTTTTCACCGCTCTCCTCACTCTACTGCAATTAGAGACAGGTGTTAGTCATAATTTGGCCCAAGTGTGAGCGCCCTTACCGCTTCTCTCTCCCGGACGGGCGCTTGACCACGCCCCCGCTGCCACAGTAGACGAACCCATTCAAATCACAGAATATTTATCACTTTGGTTTGAGTGTTGCAAAACACTTCATCAACTCATCAGTCCTGGATCAAAGCCATAAAGAAATATTGATCTAGCACGCATGAGGCCCCCATGTGAAAATGATTGAAAATCTATGTAATATGAGCAAGCAATAACATTTATAGTGGCTGGGAATAGTTCATCGCCACATGATCCACAGAATACAGTAATCCGCTCTGCAAAAAAAACATAGGAAGCTGGCTATGTAGGCATAAGTTAAAGTCATAATAGGACCAATTGCCCAAAAGGTAGGCAGTATGATTATGCTGCCTTCTTACATACTTCCCTTTGGCCAAACTTTAAGGCAACAATCTAATGTATCCTTTGTGGTGAAGGCAATCCCATGTATTGCAACAAACTCCGTTGAAACAAATACATCCAAAATGAGAACAAAGATAAATATTAATTGTAATATAAAATTTTAAATAATAAAACATACCATTAATAGTAACACCACAAGTATAGATTAAAAATAGTTAAATCTTATTAAAGATGTGTGCTATTTATTTTTAAGCTTATATTAGAATTGTTAGCTTAGCAACATGCTAATGCTAATAAACTCTATAGAGTGCGACAGATTGGCTTCGAAAGTAAAAATCCCATACATTTTTCCATGGGGTAACTGATTTAACTTAAAACATTTAAAGACAGACCCATGATCCTGAAGAGAAACACTTCACCAATCAAACAATCTCTGCAGCGACTGCCAACTCACATGATGCACTGTGAATGGCACAATCGAGTCAGTATCCTTACACCACAAACTACTTATATAGTTGTATGTATGTATCTGAACATTTTGTAATAAACTATAATTATATTGCTTCTATACTTCACTAAATTAATAGTTTTAGATATTTCCATAAATTTGAATTAAATTACATAATTTGCAATGCTTCATTGGAGTGTAGTTGATTACCTCATGAAAGATTTTAAGTACACACCTTTGTCTTTTATGTGATTTTTTAAATTCTTTTTTTGCTTTAAATCAAACTTTTTAATCTTGTGATTCACCTCGGAACTGAATGGTTTGGTTTATGAATTAGAACACTTTCATGAAGACTTTGTAAAACACTTCTTGAACTAAGAAGGTTGAAAAAGTGAAGCGGGCACTTTTACACTCTATTGAAATCAATTGTGATAGCATGAGACGCTGGCTATGTAGAGCATTCCAAAACAGTCAGTTATGAAGTTTCTGTTTCAGTAATTCAGGAAGTCTTTTAACTTGACGGGTCCAAAAGGGTGTGCTATATCACAAAAAAAGTTTATGCTTAAATGCTCAAGTACATACATATATGTCAGGCATATAGGGTATCATTTGAAAGTTTAGAATCTGAACATTTCAGAGATAATCATCTCTTCTGCATTAATGTTACATAAAATTACTAAATAAGGCCTTAAAACATCTGCGGTGCATATAAACGGCACCTAGTGGGCATATGGTAGAAATATGAATATGAATATAAAAGTGTTTAGCACTTAAATAGGCAAATCATATGTTAAATGAAAGCTCAGGAATGTGACTGTGCAGTTTATTTTACTGCAATAATACCAAAGTTTAAAGGATTTGCAAAAGAATCACAAAGTTTAATCTGATATTTGTTAGACATCAAATACAAATGTCTTTTTATGCGCTGATCAATGCTGCTGTAAACCCCAATTAGCTAAAAACTATATTTCTCCTTTTACCTGTGAGTGCTGTAACTGAATCAGATATGACTGTATTACAAAGTAGTGTACAGTTGTGACTGCTGTAATCATTTGTTGCAATTTCCATGGTAATGACTTCTCTGATTGGTGGAGCTCTCTATAGGATTATGGGTAGTGTAGTTCTTTATCAGTAATAAAATAATTAAACTCAATTTGTAAAAAAATTATGTTGAAATTACACTGACTTGTGGCTACTTCAAAATCATATCTGATCACTTATCATCCTCAGAGCTCCTGGTAGCTGTGTCTTGCAAGTTTTATACATTATCACTAAAGATTAATTTCTTTATGGAGAAAATGAATGGGAATTTTACTTACCTGACGGTTGTGCTCATTTATCTGAGCTTTACTATCCACATAAATTGTCTGTCTCTCTCATTTGTATATATTTTTTTCTCCTAAGAGATTTTAGAAGAAACAATGCATAAGAAACAACTAAGTATGTTAAATCTCCTGGGCTTTGAAAAAAATAATAGCAATAAAATTATCTCTACGCTTTTCAATAACCACAAGTTTTTTAATAACCACAAACCCTTCTAGGCTATTTTTATGTTGGCTGTACATTCATTTGATACTCCCTAGAGTCTGGGGCCCTGAGCGCTCAGATGTGAAGGGACATCAGTATATTCTTTGAGGAACAGATGAACACATACTCTTTCTGCAGATGTTGTGAAACCCCTATGACATTCCCGGCATAGCTTAGCTGTCTTCCAGGCTCCGGCCGTCTAATACAAGTGATGAAATATGCACAGCCCTGCCTCATGTTATTACTGTGTGTGTGTGTGTGTGTGTGTGTGTGTGTGTGTGTGTGTGTGCATGCTTGAAGGTGTATATAAACCTACAAAAGGCAAGAAAGATTGAGGTAAACTCCATCTATATATACGACATTCAAGTTCATGTGTTTATGGGCATATTGCCTTAAAAAGTCAATTTATGCCTCTGTCTATCCCACATTCCGCATGTTGTTGCCCTCACAGCATCTGGAAGTGGTTAGTTGATCCAACACAATTAACACAACCAGGCCATTTTGCTACATTTGGTGCCTTACTTTCTCTTTAAATACAATGACCCTAAAAAAACATCTGGAATCTTAAACGACACTTAAAAATGTGTATATGCCACTGGATTAGACGTCAAACCCAGTGGCATCTGCTAAAGCTTATATCAGAACTAAAGATCTTTGACAACTTTTCTAACTTTTGTTGGCAATTTTTGCTGTTACTTTTAATCAAATGGTGTCACAGTCATTTATATTGGCTGTATAAAGTCAGTTCCCTGCAAGTTCACACAGGTGAACTAGCTGAGTAACTAAAGGTGTTGTTCATCACATTAACGTCTAGGTTACGTATGTAACCTCCGTTCCCCGATGGAGGGAACGAGACGTTGTGTCAGAGAAGAGACACTAGGGGTCTCTACTGAGCGCCGATATATACCTCTGTTCTATGAAAAAAGGCCAATGAGAAGTTGGCAGACGGTATTTGCATATCCCGCCCCCGGACATATGGGTATTTAGGCGGGGCAAATACGGGAGTTCATTCAGGATTTTTCTGAGGAGACGGAAATGGTCTGGCCACAACAGTGGCTCGGCTCAGCGACGTGGCAGGGAAGACACAACGTTTCGTTCCCTCCATCGGGGAACGGAGGTTATATACGTAACCTAGACGTTCCCCTTCTGTCGCTCTCTCCACGTTCTGTCAGCCATGCACTGAGCCGTGTACGTAAAATGCTGATACAGAAGGGGCAGGTATTTTTACGTGCAGACGTGACCAGCTGTATCAGGCCGCACGTACCCTTCCCCAATGCCCCATAAAAGTCATCAGAATCCTTCTGGTTACCCTAGTGAGGGGAACAAGGTGATGCTTGCCAACCTGGGAACAGACCAAGCCTGGCTGGGCCTCTTTTCTCTCTATTTTGCTCGCATAGAGCAATTACGGCCGGGGCCCTTACATGCATTAAGGGAAGGGGGTCTTACCCAGTTCCCTATTCTTTCAGGGGGAGAAGACCCTGCGGAGACCACACCTACCCTGCAGGGGAGGTAAAGGTGGCGAATACATCACATGGCCGTTTAGGACCTATGTGGTAAAGTTGGCGCGGTGGTAGATCCAGCCTCGTGGAGGGGGGAGTTGCTACAGCACGGCGACCGAGGCAGCTGGAACTGCCTAAGGGAGACACGGGGGTCCGTTCGTGAGGGGACAGTACCGTGGAAATACACACAGGGGGAGTCCGAACAGGAGGCCTTAACCTGTGGAGCACCTATTCCAGTACAGGGTAGATAGAGTACCCGTAGTGGCTTGGGTCGGCGAGTTCCTCCGCTGAACTGCGGACCCATGAGGGCTGCGAACCAATCTAGATGCCGGACACCAGACAGAATCAGTTTCAGGGTGAGCATTTTGAAAGGGAGTTTGGACAGAGCCCGGTTGAAACTCGCAGGTCCAAGATCGGTCGTAAGCCGCCACCTTTCTTGGGTACAATGAAGTAAGGGCTTTGTAGAAACCATTCGGTTGGAGGGACAGATCCAACAGCATGCAGAGCGTCAGAGGATTAAACAGGAACTGGTGTGTGACTCGCAGCAGACTGCATGCATGACCATCGGCTCCGAAGAAATTTTCTGAATGAACTCCTGTATTTGCCCCACCTAAATACCCGTATATCCGGGGGCGGGATATGCAAATACCATCTGCCAACTTCTCATTGGCCTTTTTTCATAGAACAGAGGTATATATCGCCGCTCAAGAGAGACCCCTAGTGTCGCTTCTCCGACACAACGTGGAGAGAGCCACAGAAGGGGAACTATGGACATGTTTGACAACCAGAAAGTGTCACAATAGCTATTGCTTTCATTGTAAACAGTTTATCAAATAAAACCTGACAAAACTTATTTTCATGAAATGGTTTGCTTGAAAAACATGAAGCCCCTTAGAAGACAGGTATAACATTTATTTTTAGCTTTCCATTGCAATTACTTTGGGTTCCCTTCCAATATGTTCCAATTCCAATAAAAATCCTAATCATTCAGTTTTTAAAACGTCTAGGTTACGTATGTATCCTCCGTTCCCCGATGGAGGGAACGAGACGCTGTGTCAGAGGAGCGACACTAGGGGTCTCTCTATTGAGCGCCGATATCCACCTCTGATCTATGAAAAAAGGCCAATGAGAAGTTGGCAGCCGGCATTTGCATGTCCCGCCCCCGGACATACGGGTATTTAAGTGGCGCAAACATGGGAGTTCATTCAGAAAATTTCTTCGGAGCCGATGGTCGTGTCTGCAGTTGCTGCGTGTTACACATCGAGTTCCTGACATTCCTCTGCTGCATGCTGTTGGATTCTACGGCGCACAACAGCAGTTTCCTGTTTGCACGGCTGTGACAGAAGGGGAACTATATTTTCCTCAAAATAAACAAACAAAAAATGTGTTAATGTGTTGTAGGCCACATGTACCACGGTTTAAACCCATCACTCTTACTAAAGAGAAATTATAGTTATTTATTTATTTAGGTGGAAACCATAGTTTTAATCATCGTATAACATAGTAAAACTGAAGTAACCATTTTTTTCATCACCATATTTTCATATAGTTTTAGTCGCCCCGTAATATTAGCCTACTATGGTTTTACTTATGATTACAATATGGTTACAGTATAAAACCTGGTAAATTTGTGGTTATGGTTTTACTACAAATAAAATAGTTAAACTATAGTTACTATAGTAAAAACATGGTCAATTTTACTACAAATACTGTTGCTTAAATACAGTATATACAGTATTAAAACCATTTTTAATTTTCATAATACATGGATAAATCTATTGCAGGAAACCTTAATGAATTGTGAAGGAATAAAAAACTATTGCAAGGAAATGCAAATTGTTTTGTGAGGAAACGCATTTTTGGGGCTGCATAGAAAAGTGTGCTTGTACAGTTATTCAAATAAATGCCAATTGGTTTGAAATTATGTTATCTAACACAAAGAAATTCATTCATTTTTGAATGTGGCGTGAGTGTCCATACTTTGAAGAAATAAAAAAGAGATCACTAAATATTCAACAGTTACGCAAGATGACTCTAATCTAGTATGACTTTCATCAGCTCATAGGACAGGCAGTACAGACTGACCCATCACACCACACTGATGATGAAAGACTCCTGAAATAAGATTATTAACTCTAGCACAGCACAACACAGTGAAATCAAGACTTTGAAAAGAGAGTGCTGAGAGTTAAAACAAACTCACTTTAAGACATGACTTAACCATGCTGGAAGAAAAATTATAAATGAGATCCCCTTGAGATCTCAATTGGTTTTCCTAGAGAGGATTGCGATTAAATTTACTTTTGAAGTAAAAAGTTTCTCCTGAGAAAAAGATCCTACTAATCTCACACATTTCCTTGGTCAAAAACGGTGTTTCCCCTTCTGTCGCTCTCTCCACGTTGTGTCAGAGAAGCGACACTAGGGGTCTCTCTTGAGCGCCGATATTCACCTCTGGACTATGAAAAAAGGCAAATGAGAGTTGGCAACCAGTATTTGCATGTCCCGCCCCCGGACATACGGGTATTTAAGCGGCGCAAATACGGGGGTTCATTCAGAAAATTTCTTCGGAGCCGATGGTCGTGTCTGCAACTGCTGCGTGTACACACCGAGTTCCTGTTATCCCTCTGCTGCATGCTGTTGGATTCTACGGCGCACAACAGCGGCTTTCTCCTGTTTGCACGGCTGTGCATTCCTGCCCCTGGGTGCATCGACAGTGCAGATTTAAAAACTCTCATGAGTTTTTTTCCTAAAAGAGTGATTTTATTTAAAGAGTAATTTCCTCTAAAAGAGCAAAACACAGCGGCGTTGAACGTCCTTTTAAGGACGCGTCTTTATAAAGATGCCCTTCCGCCCCTGTGTTGTTCCTGGATGTGGTAGAGTGCTCTCCGCTTCCGACGGCCACAGGCGCTGTCTCGTGTGTCTGGGTAGCGATCACTCCGAGGCTGCGTTTGTGGATGGTTCATGTTCTCACTGCGAGAACATGACCATGACAACGTTGCGATCGTGGCTCGCTTACAACCGTGAGCAAGCCACTCCAGCCGCCCCCCGTGTCGCTCCTTCCCACGGGATTGAGGACGATGCGGCTGGCGATGGAGGCGATTTGGGGATGGCAGCGGGTGCAGCCCCTCGGACCACCCATGCCCCGACACGCTCGTTGAGTCCCGTCCGTGCTCGAGGTAGCAGTGACTCACCTCACAGCCAGTCAGCCGACCCTCTTGCGATGGAAGCCGATGAGCTCGACGCGGCATCGGAGGGCGGGTTATCTGATGCTGAGGACTCCCCTGGGCTGCCGCTTTCGGGCCTGCATGCCCAGGCTGAGGCTGACGCACAGATGACGGACATGCTTTCCCGCGCAGCCGAAAACGTGGGCTTGGATTGGAACCCTCCATCCTCCCCACAACCATCACGGCTCGACGACTGGTTCCTGGGGTCTGGGCGCCGCTCACAGCCTCGCCCCCCCCGGTCCCGTTTTTCCCGGAAGTGCATGACGAGCTGACGTCTTCGTGGAGAGCACCCCTCTCCACTCGTCACATCGCCACAGGCTCGTCCGCCCTCGCCACCCTCGATGGCGGAGCGTGCCATAGGTACGAGGCGATTCCCCAGGTGGATAGGGCGGTTGCGATCCATCTATGCCCCGGTACCCCTACCACCTGGCGAGGTCGCTCCGTACTCCCTTCCTGGACCTGTAGAGCAACCTCCTCGCTGACAGCGAATGCCTACAGCGCCACCGGGCGCGCTGCTTGGTTGTCTCACGGACCCCCTCGAGGACCCGGAAGGCTCCCAGGCGCTCCTGAGACAACGCACCCAGAGCCCAAGACGTTAGCTCCGGAGGTGGTAAGACCGCTCCATCCCCCGGTGGAGGGCCGGGAGGAGAATCCTTTGTTTTTTCATTTGCCTCACCCCCTAACACGGGCTGCGGTACCCCAATTCTCAATAAAAGAGCTATTTCCTTTGTCTCTGGGGCACATGGGCCGCAAATGCCGTTCTCACGGCACTCTGCTTTCAGGCCTCAACAGTCCCAGCTCCATGGACGCGGTGTCCCCGCCTTCAGCGCCACGACTGTTCCCCGGCCAGCCGGTTCAGACGAGTCCAGAGGACGCCAACACCAGACCTCCTCCTCAGTCATGAACCCGCCCCCCGCCGGGTGCGCGGAGCAAGGTAAGTGCTTTGAGTTTATTCTCAGCACCAGAGCCTCGGGACGCCACGTTGCCTCCCGATGCCGCGTTACCTGTTCCGCACCGCTACGAAGCCCTGCCGGGTACGTCCAAAAAAACCCGTCCCCTTGGTGCCCCTAGCACAGAGTTTAGAGGTGTGGCTTTCACTGCCCAACCCGTCACGCTGGCTGCACCGGACCATTCGACTCGGTTACGCAATTCAGTTTGCCAGGTCTCCGCCCCCCTTCATGGGCGTCCATTTTTCCACAGTACACGGCCAACATGCCCTCTCCCTGCGCGAAGAAATCACCTCCCTTCTATTAAAGGACGCGATAAAGCCTGTCCCTCCAACCGAAACGAAGAAGGGTTTCTACAGCCCTTACTTCATTGTACCCAAGAAAGGCGGCGGCTTATGACCAATCTTGGACCTGCAAGTTCTCAATCGGACCTTGTCCAAACTCCCATTCAAAATGCTCACCCAGAAACAAATTCTATCTGGCGTCCGGCATCTCGATTGGTTCGCAGCGGTAGACCTGAAGGACGCGTACTTCCACGTCTCAATTCGCCCTCGACACCGCCCCTTCCTAAGGTTCGCGTTCGACGGCCAGGCGTATCAGTACAAAGTCCTCCCCTTCGGCCTGTCTCTGTCCCCTCGCATCTTCACGAAAGTCGCAGAGGCAGCTCTTGCACCACTCTGAGAAGCCGGCATACGCATACTCAATTACCTCGACGACTGGCTCATACTGGCCCACTCCCGAGAGTTACTATGCGCACACAGAGACCAGGTGCTCAGCCACCTCAGCCGTTTGGGGTTTCAGGTCAACTGGGAAAAGAGCAAGCCCTCCCCGGTCCACAGCATCTCTTTTCTCGGTCTGGAGTTAGACTCAGTCCCAATGACAGCACGTCTCTCCAACGATCGTGCTCAGTCAGTGCTGAAATGCCTCGCTTCCTTCAAGCCAGGCGCCATGGTCCCGCTAAAACATTTCCAACAGCTCCTGGGGCATATGGCATCCTCCGCGGCGGCCGCGCCGCTGGGGTTGATGCATATGAGACCACTTCAGCACTGGCTCCGGACTCGAGTCCCGAGACGAGCATGGCACGCACAACATAAAAGTTACCTCTGCCTGCCGCCAAACCTTCAAATCCTGGACAGACCTCTGCTTCCTAAGGGCAGGAGTACCCTTGCAGCAGGTGTCCCGACGCGTTCTGGTCACAACCGACGCCTCCAAATTGGGTTGGGGCGCCGTATGCAACAGGCGCGCAGCCGCAGGCCGGTGGAACCGAGGCCCGCTGCGCTGGCATATCAACTGCCTAGAGCTGCTGGCTGTTTTTCTGGCCCTGCAGAAGTTTCTTCCGTTAATTCGGAACAAACACGTCCTAGTCAGGACAGACAGCACCACGGTCGTAGCCTACATAAACCGCCAAGGCGGAGTACGCTCCCTCCACATGTCACAGCTCGCCCGTCGTCTCCTCCTTTGGAGTCAGCAGCGACTGGATTCACTGCGCGCCACTCACATCCCCGGCAACCTCAATGTGATAGCGGACGTGCTGTCAAGACGAAGCTTGCCTGGCGGAGAGTGGAGGCTCCACCCCCAGTCAGTCCAGCTGATTTGGGACCGGTTCGGCAAGGCTCAGGTAGACCTGTTTGCCTCCCAAGAAACCTCCCACTGCCCGCTCTGGTATGCCCGGACAGAGGCTCCCCTCGTGGCAGATGCGTTGGCACACAGCTGGCCTGCGGGGCTGCGCAAGTACGCATTCCCCCCAGTGAGCCTTCTTGCACAGGTGCTATGCAAGGTCAGGGAGGACGAGGAGCAAGTCATTCTGGTAGCCCCTTACTGGCCTACCTGGACTTGGTTTTCGGACCTCACGCTCCTCACGACAGCCCCTCCCTGGCGAATTCTCCTGAGGAAGGACCTTCTTTCTCAGGGACGGGGCACGCTCTGGCACCCGCACCCAGACCTCTGAAACCTCCACGTCTGGCCCTTGGACGGGATGCGGAAGATCTAGCCGGCCTACCACCGACCGTCATAGATACAATCAATCAAGCCAGAGCCCCCTCTACCAGGCATCTCTACGCTCTAAAGTGGCATCTGTTCGCGGACTGGTGTTATTCCCGAGCCGAAGACCCGCAGAAGTGCGCAGTTAGGTCAGTGCTCGTGTTTCTTCAGGAGAGGCTGGAGAGGAGGCTGTCCCCTTCCACCCTCAAGGTGTATGTCGCCACTATCGCGGCCCACCACGACACGGTGGACGACAAGTCTCTTGGTAAGCATGACTTAATCGTCAGGTTCCTAAAAGGTGCCCGGAGGATAACTCCCTCCCGGCCTAACCTGTTCCCCTCCTGGGATCTCTCAGTCATCCTTACGGGCCTCCAGAGACCCCCCCTTCGAGCCGCTTGACTCAGCTGGACTCAGGGCCCTCTCTCTCAAGACTGCCCTGCTGATCGCGCTCGCTTCCATCAAGAGGGTCAGGGACCTGCATGCGTTCTCTGTTAGCGACGCTTGCCTGGAGTTCGGTCCGGCAGATACTTTCGTGATCCTAAGACCGCGACCGGGCTATGTGCCCAAGGTTCCTACCACGCCCTTCAGGGATCAGGTGGTGAACCTGCAAGCGCTGCCCCGGGAGGAGGCAGACCCAGCCCTTTCACTGCTGTGTCCAGTACACGCTTTACGTATTTATCTGGACCGCACACAGAGCACCAGACGCTCTGAGCAGCTCTTCGTCTGCTTTGGGGGACAGCAAAAAGGAAATGCTGTCTCCAAGCAGAGACTCGCCCACTGGGTTGTCGACGCCGTTTCCCTGGCTTATCACACCCAGGCCGTGCCCCCCCTTGCGGGTCCGAGCTCACTCCACCAGGAGTGTTGCGTCCTCATGGGCACTGGCTAGGGGCACTGCCCTAGCAGACATTTGTAGAGCAGCGGGCTGGGCAACACCTAACACTTTTGCGAGATTCTACAATCTCCGAGTTGAGTCAGTATCGTCCCGTGTTTTCTCAGGTACCAAGCCCATAGAACTCGGTGGCACGCCCACGATCTGACCGGGTGAATCGCTTGCACCTAGCGCCCTTCCCCCTAACCAGGGGAAACAGTGCACCTTCATTCCCAGGAGATCTCAGGTTTGGGACACTGGTCGATTCCACCCTAGCCCTCGTGGGTCGCAGTTCCCAGGTTGGCGGCCAGCACCTTGTTCCCCTCCAGGGTAACGATAAGGAATCCTGATGGCTTAAATGAGGCATTGGGGAAGGGTACGTGCAGCCTGATACAGTTGGTCGTCCTGCACGTAAGAATACCTGCTCGCTCCTGTTTCAGAAGTTCACGTACACGGCTCAGCGCATGGCACTTTTATAAGTGGACCCCTAGTGTCGCTTCTCTGACACAACGTGGAGAGAGCGACAGAAGGGGAACGTCTAGGTTACGTATGTAACCTCCGTTCCCTGATGGAGGGAATGAGATGTTGTGTCTCCCCTGCCACGTCGCTGAGCCGAGCCATTGTTGTGGCCGGATCATTTCCGGCTCCTCAGAAAAATCCTGAATGAACTCCCATATTTGCACCGCTTAAATACCCGTATGTCCGGGGGCGGGACATGCAAATACTGGTTGCCAACTCTCATTGGCCTTTTTTCATAGTCCAGAGATGAATATCGGCGCTCAAGAGAGACCCCTAGTGTCGCTTCTCTGACACAACGTCTCGTTCCCTCCATCAGGGAACGGAGGTTACATACGTAACCTAGACGTTTTGCCTCCTTTTCAGTTAATACAAATTCTTAAAACTAATTTACTTGAAAAGAAAATTATTTTGTATAAGATATTTTGTCTGGTTTTCAGAGAAATCTACAAAATCTTGTATCGTTTATGGTTATAACTTGAAAAACAATTAAATGTAAAAATTGTCAATGGGATGAGAAAAAAAAAAAACTGGATCCAAAGGGAAAACAAATGTACAAATGTAAATTGTTTTAAGTGAATTCACTAAATTCTAACTATAAAAAATAGTAAGATTTCTCTAAAAACAAGACTGCATATCTTGTCAGTTTTCTTGTTTAAAGGGTGTTTAGATATTTTTTATAGGACAATAAGACAAAAATATCTTTGCAGCGAAGATACCAATTTCAAATATGCAAACACACCAGATTTCAAAATTAACTCAAATATTATTATTTTTTTCATTATTTTACATTTTAAAATAGACCCAATTTTATAGCTCTATACTTTTACTCTATGTAAAAAAAAAATCATATTTGTGCCTATTTTTTTTCCAACCATCTTGGACAATGTTGATATACTTCAATAAAACATAACTAAGACCTCTATTAAATCTCCTGAGCTATGAAAGAGCAACCTCTGAGCAATACAATATTCCTTTGGACTGATCCAAAACTAATCTGAAACTGGAAATGTGACAGTATAGGAATATTGCAGATTGCAGTGAAAAACATGTCAACTCCGAACAGAATTCCAAAGAATGAATTATTAAAATTAAAAATTATTATCCTTGCTTACCTTTTTCATACTTTTGCATATTTGTAATTCAGGCACAAATGCAATCAAATTGTCACTTGTAATTGTCACTTATAAATCCGTAACAAAAGAAACAGTCCTGCCTCTATACCACAAACTATAAACCTTTGAGGAGACCCACAGCAACCTTGACAACACAACATAGGGCTTTTCCTGACCACTACTACCAACCCCCCGCCCCTTCCTTATGCATGTGCATGTGTTATAGTGCCTATGCCTCACTCACCCCATACCACTGTTTCCGTCCGCTCTCCTATAATGCCTCACTCTCTTCTCTCTCTCCCTCAGAGTCAAAATTCTTGCTTTGTCTAGATATTGTCTATGATGTCATGAGCAAAGGGGCTCATGGATAGGATCCTCAGACCGCATACTGCTTACGCCGCTGCCTATCTAGATGATATCATCATTTATAGCAATGATTGGCAGCAGCACTTACAACATCTGAGGGCCGTCCTGAAATCGCTGCGGCGGGCGGGGCTCACGGCAAACCCGAAAAAGTGTGCGGTTGGGCGTGTGGAGGTACGGTATCTGGGGTTCCACTTGGGTCATGGCCAGATGCGTCCCCAAATTGACAAGACCGCGGCGATTGCGACTTGCCCTAGACCCAAGACCAAAAAGGGGGTGAGGCAGTTCCTGGGGCTGGCTGGCTATTACAGACGGTTTGTACCTAATTATTCGGATGTCACCAGCCCGCTGACTGACCTTACTAAAAAGGGGGCTCCAGATCCGGTCCAATGGTCGGAGCAGTGCCAACAGGCGTTTACACAGATTAAAGCTGCACTTTGTGGGGGGCCGCTTTTGCATGCACCTGACTGCTCTCTCCCTTTTGTTTTGCAGACGGACACTTCAGACAGAGGGTTGGGGGCCGTACTCTCGCAGGTGGTGGAGGAAGAGGAGCGTCCGGTGCTGTACATTAGCCGGAAGCTCTCCTTGAGGGAGACTAAGTACAGCACCGTAGAGAAGGAATGTCTGGCCATCAAGTGGGCGGTCCTCACCCTCCGATACTACCTGCTGGGGCGGGCCTTCACCCTCTGCTCGGATCATGCCCCACTGCAGTGGCTCCACCGCATGAAAGATACTAACGCCCGGATCACCCGTTGGTATCTGGCCCTCCAGCCTTTTAAGTTCAAGGTGGTCCACAGACCAGGGGTGCAGATGGCTGCCGCTGACTTCTTCTCCAGAAATGGGGGGGAGTGGTAGGCAGGCCGGATGACGCCCCGGCCTGAGTCGGGCGGTGGGGGTATGTGGCAGCGGGGGCGTGGTCAAGCGCCCGTCCGGGAGAGAAAAGCGGTAAGGGCGCTCACACCTGAGCTAAAATGATGACTAACACCTGTGTCTAATTTCAGTAACATGAGGAGAGCGGCATAAAAGGGCAGCAGTGACGGAGCATGGGGGCCCCGAAAACCCGTCCAAGGAAAAAACCCCACAACACCGATATTGTGTATAGTGAACAAGAGAAATAAAAAGCTTACCCCTTAAGCTGACACCTGTTTCCGTCCCTTCCTTTGGCGGTTGTCACACTGTCCCTCATGTCTGCATTTGCAGTACATTAGGGGGAATCCAAGAGTTTGACTGATAGGGAAACCCCACTATTGCAGCACAATTTGATTCCACTGCAGGTTGCAAAGGGAGGTTCATGAAACAAACACAGCAACAACTCTAGAATGTCAGGAAATAAAGCAAATATATAAAAAATAGAATAATAAATAGTGAAGTCATCCTCCAATGCACTGTTTGTTATTTACTCCAGCGTCACAGGGACACTACGTTGCTCTGTAGAAAGCTGCTTACTGACCTAGCCGCAATGTATATGAGGGTAAAGAGTATGCTACTAACTCATGTAAACACATACACCACTTTGGTATCTTGCAGTCAGTACTTTTTTCCTCATTAAACATTTTTACTCCTAAAGAAATTAATAGTAATTTTGAAACAGGTATAAAAATCATTAGCACTCACATGAGATTAGGACTCCAGTCTTATTCTATATGGAGAGGGTCCGCACATGGGGGCTGCCTTGTTGAGATCATGACCAGCTGAATACTACTCGCTTAATCTCAGTAACTTCCCTTTAATTGGACACTTTCACTCATGGATTAAATGAATCACGACTGACTGTGTTATATTGAATTTCTACAATGTCAAATGTAACTAAATAATATTGATTTTGAATGTTGCTGCATCCACACCCCTAGGTGTCGAAGTAAGTCTAAGATGACACAATTAAAAAAGTGAATGAGTGTTCCTCATGCAGCTTTCTCTCAATAAATGTCCATGTACTCAAGCTGAATGATTTATAATGCATTTGGAAATTATCGTTAATTAATCCCATTTTTAAACCTTCAACAAAGGGAACATTGATGTAAAGTGTTACCGGAACATGTTTGAGTGACCTTACCAGCTCGACACAGTAAAACTAGCTCAACCAATGGTTTGAGTTCGGGCAGTATTCTCTGTTTGTTGACCAATGGAAGATGAAGGAGTGTTTGGGAAATTTGTTTGTAAACAGTAATTTGCAATTTAATTTGGCAATGCTAGAGGCGCAGATGTTACAAACTTTGCCTTAAAAAGTAACCATGTAGTATTCTGTCCTTTTATTTGGAACTTGGATGCTAACCAGAAGATACGATTATTTATAATAATTGAATTATACAGGGGCCTGGGTAGCTCAGTAAGTATTGATGCTGTCTACCACCCCTGGAGTCATGAGTTCAAATCCAGGGCATGCTGAGTGACCCCAGACAGGTCTTCTAAGCAACCAAATTGGCTTACTTGCTAGGGAGGGTAGAGTCACATGGGGTAACCTCCTTGTAGTCGCAATAATGTGGTTCTCGCTCTCTGTGGGGCGTGTGGTGAGTTGTGCATCGACGTGCTCAACAAGCCACGTGATAAGATGCATGGATTGACGTCTCAGACGTGGAGGCAACTGAGATTCGTCCTCCACCACCCGGATTGAGGCGAGTCACCACGCCACCACGAGGACCTAGAGCGCATTGGGAATTGGGCATTCCAAATTGGGGAGAAAATGGGAGAAAAAATTTTTAAATTGAAATTTCATTATACAGTAGGTGTGATATTACATATGAACCGGCAAAAACAAAACACTCAAAACAGAAAAAGTAACATTATAAAATGGATAATTCAGACATGAAATTTTAAATGGATGGAGCATGTTTTATGCCGTTCCAAAAAAGCACACCTGTGACCACACATCAGTTGAATTCTCTATTCCTTTGCAACTTTTATTTATTTTAATAGGTTTAAGATTGGAAGACAGGGAACATTCCAACATTTCAAGACACAATACTAAGATTAAATACATTTTCGACACAACTCCTTGTTGACATATTTCCACAGCCGCAGGGTTTGTACTATTATACCACCCAGCACTTACACTGGTGGCCAAAGGTTTGGAATAATGTATGGATTTTGCTCTTATGGAAAGAAATTGGTACTTTTATTCACTAAAGTGGCATTCAACTGATCACAATATATAGTCAGAACATTAATAACGTGAAAAATTACTATTACAATTTGATTTACTACTTCAGAGTTCTCAGCATATAATCCTCCAGGTGCAGCAATGACATCTTTGCAGATCCTTGGTATTCTAGCTGTCAGTTTGTCCAAATACTCAGGTGACATTTCACCCCACGCTTTCTGTAGTACTTGCCATATATGTGGCTGTCTTTTCGGGCACTTCTCACGCACCTTACCGTGTTTCTTTGCTCACTCTAAACTTTAAAAAAAATTTATGTTTCAAAAATGGCCTTTTCTTTGTAATTCTTCCCATAAGGCCTGCACCTCTGAGTCTTCTCTTTACTGTTGTACATGAAACTTGTGTTGAGAGGGCAGAATTCAATTAAGCTATCAGTTGAGGACAAGTGAGGCATCTATTTCTCAAATTAGAGACTGATATACTTACCCTATTGTTTAGTTGTACATCTGGCCTTCCATATCTCGTTCTGTCCTTGTTACAGCCAGTTGTCCTTTGTCTCTGAAGAATGTTGTGTACACCTTTGTATTAAGTCTTCTGTTTTTGGCAATTTCAAGCATTGTTTAGCCTTCATTCCGCAAAACAATGATTGACTGACAAGCTTCTAAAGAAATTGACCTTAAGACATGCCAGTCTATTGCAGTATAGTATACTGAAGAAAAAGCATTGTCACCCCATCTGTCATCCCAGAATAAGTATCCACATGTATTACATATAATTGTAAGTATATTATCATTGATTTTGACATTGCGTTGGGGTTTATTCATGGCAAACTGCATAAACTCTCACCAAATAACAGATGTACAGCCCCATTGATTGTTTACAGCAGCAGCCAATCACAGCATCGATCAATTGCCTACCTACTATCGCAGCGCATGTACAGTGTTTGGGCTCTCGCAGGTTGCTGAGCTTATTTCCTCAACAACAATGACAACATGGATAAATACTAGGGATGGGCATTTTGGTCATTTTATCTACTTAATTACTCTGACTAATTAAGTACTCATTGAGTACTCAACGGGCAATGACATTTACATTACTGTATATATAATAACATGTCTGACAAACATCTTTGACTGCTGCATTACATCTAATAATCTATTACAAATAATCTATAAAAAAATTTACAAAAGATTGCATAATCAAAATATAATGCATCAATTTTGACATTAAGTGGAAATTTGCAGCCCAACTCAATGAAAGAATGTGCACAACGCGTGTCAGTCTGTTCTTCCTTCAAGTTACCATAGTAATCTTAGTAAGTTTGCACCAGTCTTTTTAGTGACTGTCTGAAACGTCTATTTTCAAATCGCTATTGGCTTAACAGGAGATGCCGTAACCATCGCGTTTTTCAAATGTTAAGTTGAAGACGCTGCATTCTGTTCCATTTAGCTCACCCTGTCTAGCTGTTTGAAACACTCGAGCGTGTGACACTGTCACATGACTGGTGTGTGTGTGTCTCCCCAAGTGTTCACTTCTGTGGGGAAAGCTGCGATGCTCCGTATTGTTGTTGCTGTGGTGATCCATGAAGTGTTCCATTCAACTCGGTGAGTTGGAATTTCCACCTTTCAACTGTGGAAAGTGCAATAGAATGACAATTTATATCGTCATTGTCAGGTAATTGACACTGAATTCTGAATTAAGTGAAAAGTCACATCATGCATGATCACCACCGATCATCTTTTTCATGATCAATCATTGCTGCCACATACTCGTGCCCATCCCTAACAAATGAGGTAAAAGATCAATTGCTCAGTTGTTTCCACAAAATGATTGTTAGAAACATCGCTGTCAGTTATGGGTTGAGACGGATGAGACATGTTCTCACCACTATTTGAAATAGATTTCATCAGGTATGTGTATAGTCCAGATTAGGGATGTAATGATGCACTCCGAGCCGGTTGAAAATTGGAAAAGTTTTCTGGATGCTGTCAGGCGCCATTTCCACCTGCCAGTATCCGCTTTTTAGGTCAAGTGTACTGAATATTGTGGCACCATGCAAAGATTCCAGAATATCTTGGATCTGTGGCATAGGGTATGCATTGAGGTGAGTTTTAGCATTCAAACCACGATAGTCCACACACAATCTTGAAATACCATCCTTCTTAGGCACTACTACGACCGGTGCTGCCCATGGAGAAGCTGATGGCCTGACAATCTTCTTGGTTAGTAGATTATTGATTTCAGATTCAATGAACTGCTGCTTGTCTAGAGACACTTTATATGGGCGTTTTCTGACTGGAACTTCATCAGTTGTGAGGATTTGGTGTTTTACCAGGTTGGAACGTCCTATTTCGTGAGTGCATACTGTGGGCCATTGCAACATTAACTTTTCCAATTGGGTTCTGACCTGAACACTAGTATTAGCCTGTGAACCAGTTTTTGGATGGACAGTTGTGTTTCGTTGGATGTAGGAGGGATGGGTACGGCTATATAAAAATTTACTGTTGCTTGGGATCCATGTGGCAAAAAAGGGAAGGTTTCTTCAGCTCTTCCTTCTCTGGCTGGTATGATGTATTGTGACCTATGAAAGTCTAAAGTCAATCCAGAATTCATCAGAAAGTCCGTCCCTAGGATGATTGGCACAGTCAAATCCGCATCACTCATTATGTATAACGTTAGCTCCATCTTACATCCTTGGATCTCACACTTCCAAGTCACTCTTCCAATTGCAGTCTGCTGCTGTCCATTGGCGAGAATAAATTCTTGACCACCACAGGGCTGATATGATCGTTCTTGCCAATCTGTTCCCAGGTTAACTTTTTAATGAGAGAGAGTGCACTACCAGTATGTACCATAGCTGTACAGTATCGATCTTGTAAAATAATAGGGATGGTGACAGTCTTGACTCCAGTTATGGCTGAATTATGGGAAGTTTGGACTATGGTCGTACTGGTATGACAAGGTCCTACTTGGAGACAGCGAGCTGATTGAACTTTCTTCTTTTGGTCAGCTGTATAAACTTGACTCAAATACCTCTTAGACTCTTCAAAATCCCTTTTGATTTGTGTGCCAATCCTCACTAGTTCAGCAACATCCTTCACGGTCCCTCTTAACAGACTAGCTAGACGAGGGTTACAGTTTCTTAGGACAGCCTGGACAATGTCTCTCTCACTCATTCCACTTTTCCATTTCATACATAACGCTCGATACCGCTAAGAAAAGTCCCGAATACATTCCTTAACCCCTTGTTTCCTTTCTTGTAATCTTCTAATAGCTACGTCTTCGTAGTCTTCACTTAAGAAGGACTGCAAGAAGACTTCTCGAAACTGCTTCCAACTCCTCATGTTTTGCCGTTCTGCCAGCCACCAGTCTTTAGCGGTACCTTTGAGTACAGCAGTCAAAGCAGCCATAATTTCCGCATCACTGAGAGGACGAACTGCAAAGTACTCTTCACATGGCTCAATGAAGTTTACAGGATCCTCTTCCTGAGTGTCACAGAAGCTAGGGAACTCAAGTTTAACCGGGAGATTGTACTGCAAGGATGTGTGACTTTCTGGATACACTGAGGGAATGTTCTGTACATTATAAGTTTGATTTTGAGATGCTGTATAAGGAGTAAAGCAATTGGGAATAGTCTGTGCGGAGTTATACAAGCGAGCATTGAATGATTTGAACTTTTGTTCAATTTGGACATCCCTCTGTTTCAAACAGTCAATCATGGATTTTCCTAAGTCCCTTATTGCTAGTTCCAGTTGTTCCTTCATTCTATCTCTCTCTCTATCAAAACGATAGTTCATTTTTTCCTTCAGCGTTTGACACTTGGATTCCAACAACTCTTGAGAAACACACTCACTCAACCTCCGTTTGTTCTCTTCCCAGCTGCCTTCAAGTGCAGTTAGTCAATCTGATAACTTCTCTACTATCATTGTTGTTGTTATTGGTGTAGCTTGGTCATGCTCACTTTCCCATTCAAGTGGGGGTGGAGGTAGAAACCTTTCCTGCACATCATCTAAGCTATTTTCCTTTTCCTCCTCTTCTTCTTCATCAATGTACAAGTTGCTGAATGTGTGCATTAACTCACCCAATGGGTCTCTTCGGGTAATAACAGTCTCAGATGAGAAATCCAGTTCAGGACCATATTCATCCTCTCCCAGAGCAGCCTCACTTGCCATACTGAAACATCTGAAATATCCACTGAACACAAGAGATTATAAATGCCTACAGGTCCCTGTTTGGGTGCCAATATGTAACAATTCGTCTAGTATTCAGACCCAGACTAATTGCCACAAGATTTATATTAGAGAGGGAACCACTGGCTATGATCTGTGTTGGTCTAAATACTCAGTAAGACAAGAAATAGATGCAAAAGTGAGTAGTATTTACAAAAGAAAGAGGTAAAGAATACATACCACCATCAATACATGATAGGAAATCACACATATCATGGCCAGAGTCAAACATTTCAACATAGAAGGAACAAGTCACACATCAACAACACTATTTACAAAAGCAGTACAAAAGTTCTTATCTGGATAGGTAGAAATGACAAAGTCCTTTCTGCTGTACTTAAGTGCACGAAAGTCTGGAAACGCAATGGCTGGAATCAGTCCGATATAATCAGTCACAAACCATGCTAGCAACTAGACTTTTCTCCTTGTACACCGACCCAGAAGATTCTGAGGAGGATAGAAGTAAGGTGTCCTTGGGTTAAACAGTCCTTTTGATGAACAATCCTCCTGGATATTATCAGTAAGGACTAAAGAATCCTTATTGACTGAGCAGAAAATCCCACAGATTCCCAGTCTGGACTCTTAAGAGTGGCATGCAGACAACATGCTGTTCATTTCCAAACAAATCTCACTTCTTCTATCATTGCCTTACTGAAATCCTAGATCAATAAGCACACTACCTCCCCCTAGTGTCAGGTAGTAGCCTTACATACCAAAGGGAAACTAAAGTGACAGGCCAAGACTGTTACAACGTTTTAAACAGCAGGGGCACTGAAGCAGTATATTTTGACCTCGCTTTACAGGCACGATAGCAGCAAACAAGTTGTAGCGTTAAACAGTAGCAAACATGGCGGAGGCAAGTGTAGATGTTGATGTTGAGGAAGCCCAATCCTCATTCAAATTGGAGGTGTGGTGGCATTTTGGCTTTCCGAAGACTAAAAATTAAAGCGGTGAGGTGGTAACAGACAAAACAAAAACTGTGTGCAGATACTGCAAGAAGATGTTAATATACACCAATAGCACAACAAACATGATGCAGCATACAAACCATCACCACAGTGAGAAGCTCCAGTCACCGCCGTCTGCACGTAAAAACCTATTAGTAGGCCAAACCACACTGACCGGCGGATTTGCAGCCCCACTTGCGGCGACGAGTGCGACAGCCAAGGACATCACAAGGTGTATCGTGTTTTCATGGCAAAAGATATGAGGCCATTTTCTGTCATAGAAAATTAAGGATTTAGGCCACTCGTCAACACATTGGAGCCCAAATACACCATCCCATCACGCCCCCACTTTAGCCAGACTGTCATGCCAGCGCATTACAGGGAAACAAAATCTAAGGTAGTTGAGACCCTCAGAAAAGAATATAGTGTATCAATTACAACTGACATCTGGACCTCCAGGGCTACCCAGAGTTATCTTACGGTCACAACCTATGAGATAACCAGTGAGTGGGAGATATTTAATTTTGTTCTCAAAGCACGCCCATTGTTCGAAATACACACCGGAGCTAATATTGCTGAAGTTTTAAAATCAGCTGTGAGTGAACGGGGGCTTCAAAAGGCCAACCATGTAATTGCTGTGGTCACGGACAACGCAAGGAATATGGATGATGCTGTCAGAGAGGCTGGGCTGGCCCCCCATGTCAGGTGTTTTGCCCACACTTTGAACTAAGCCAGCCAAGCAAGTTTGAGTGTGCCCCGCGTGAGCCGTTTGTTGGGCAGAGTGAGGCGTATTGCTGCCTTCTTTCACCAAAGCTCCAAAGCCACAGCTGCGCTCGCTGCCAAACAGATACTACTAGAGCTTCCAGCGCATAAGTTAATCATCGATGTTGCTACACGCTGGAACAGCAGTCTGGATATGATCGAACGCTATCTCGAACTGCAAGCGGCTGTGACAGCAACTCTCCTAAGCAACGACGTTCGAAGAAATGTCCGTGACATCGATAATTTGGATGGATCAGACATCCGTGATGTGGAGGAAATTGTGAAGCTTCTAAAGCCACTCAAAACGGCCACCACTGTGCTGTGTGACAAATAAAATCCCACTGTGTCCTTAAAGCATATGATCGAGCATAACATGGCATCCAACGAAGAAGACTCCCTCACTGTGAGCAACATGAAGAGAGCTATACTTACAACAGATACACTTCACAGTACAACCACCTGCTGGAGTGCACCACATTAGATTTCAGATTCTGGGCTCTGCCTCATCTAGAGAAAGACCAACGTGAGGATGTATTCCACAGACTGAAGGAGAAAGCTGTGCTGATGTTGCAGAACCAGGTATTGTATTTATTTTACTCTTTCTTTAAATTGATTTTTTATAATTTGTTGATTATTATGGCATATTTTTCTAAATATGTTTCTAAATGTGTCCGTGTTAACTCTAAGAGTAATGATACAAATTATATCATATTATATTAAAATCTTGCCTTTATAACAATGTGAAACCCCTGTCAATGTTGTACTTAGATTTTACTTAGTCTTTTTATTTCTGCTAATCCTCTGTGCAGGATGAGGGCAAAGAAGGTGCCAGTGGCCACCCCCCTGCAGCAGAGCAGCCTCTTGACCAGACAGACAGAGCAGGAGCTGAGCTGAAACAACCACCTTCCAAGAAAACAGCATTGGAAGATCTCCTTGGAGAGACTTTCTATGAACCAGTTGCACAGCACATCAGTCAGATTGATGCAGAAATGAATAAATACAGAGCTGAAACATCCATTTCCCTCAATAGCTGTCCATTCAAGTGATGGAAAGAGAATGCTAGGCTAAACCCACTCCTATCCAGTATAGAAAAAGCATAGCATATCTCTCCACACCAGCCACCTCTGTCCCTAGTGAAAGGGTTTTTTCATTAGCAGGGGACATTGTGAATGTGCAGAGATCTCAACTTCTGCCAGAAAATGCTGATATTTCTTAAAAAAACAACACTTAAAATAAATAATTCTATGCTAGGAAAGAGCACAGGCAAAGCCTTAGTTTGTTTATATGAAGAGATTTATTTTATTTGTATTATTTATTTTATTTGGGATTTGTTTAAAAATTTCTATTTAGTTTTGTTATTTGACAAATATATTTCAGTTTCACAAAGAAATGTGCAGCATTTTGTCTGAGTGAGAATTATAAAAGGACACTTTTTAATTTATCTTAACTCTCATTTTGTGAAAAAAAATTTAGAAAATCGTGAAACAAGTATCGTGAATCGCATCGCTTCGCGAGTTGAGTGAATTGTTACATGCCTAGTCCAGATGAAACATCTCCAGTTCTTGAGTTGGAGTTTCTATTTCATCTGTGTGTGTTTTGACTGCCAATCCGGCGCTGGAAAATGTGGAATATTATGATAAGTGTTTGTTGCGGCTGCAATCAGTGTCGTTTAGTGTCAGCAGTTTTGCCGCAGTTCGCGTTCTTTTCCGTGTCCCCCATTGTGATGCGCATCTTGACCGTATTGTGTGTGTGTGTGTGTTTGTGTGTGTTTTTCTCTTTCTCTCCCTCTCTCCCTCACTCTCAGGTGTGCGCTGATTGTTGATAGGGCGCACCATTGTGCAGTGTGTTTCCTCTCTATATAGTGTTTCATGGCTGGGTTGTGTGATGGGTGACAGATGTTTGTCAACAGTGTCATTTCGTTCACGGGCGCTCAGGTGCATTCCGGGTTAAGGTGCGTACACACTGCCAGCGACTTCGCCAGTGGCTGGTGGTGAAATCGCTAGTGGGTGTTCCCACTACTGGTTGCCTAGTAACGTTTATAAATGACATTCACGGATGTCAGGAGCTGAGAGAGAGAGAGAGAGAATGAAGGATCACGTTAAAGGTGCGTAAACACTACCAGCGACATCGCGCGCGACAGCGACTCCATACCATTCATTTTCAATGAGAGCACAGTGACTTCCGGCGACACGAGCTGTCGTGACCGTTGGCGACTAGATGTGGGCGTGTCCAGCGACGCGACAAAGTTGAGACAAGTTCAACTTTATTCAAATGAAGAGCGACTAACGGAAGCGACAGCCAATAGGAGAGAAGACAGGAGAGCTAACGTGATCCTTCTCTCTCTCTCTCTCTCTCTCTCTTAGGTCCTGCAGTAACGGAAAGATGGATGAAAGGCTAATTCTTGCTGTTAGAAATTTTCCAGTGCTCTATGATATGTCTCTTCCCACGTACAAGGACATTTTTAAGAAAAATACTGCGTGGAAAGGTGTATCTGAGATCGCGGGGATTTTATGGCCCCAGAAAGACCGGCATTTGCATTTTTGCCGCAGATAAACAGCCGCTATGGCAAAGAGCATGCCTTGTTTCTCATTCATCTTTGATATAAAGCATTTTATGTACTTTTCCCTCCAAAATTTTTGTTTTTAGTGGCAAGAAAAGAGATTCGCTGTCAACAGCAATGGAATGACATCCGTGAATGTCATTTATAAACGTTACTAGGCAACCAGTAGTGGGAACACCCACTAGCGACTTCACCGCCAGCCACTGGCGACCTGCAGCGACAAAGTCGCTGGCAGTGTGTACGCACCTTAGCTTTCCTGTCTTCTCTCCTATTGGCTGTCGCTTCCGTTAGTCGCTCTTCATTTGAATAAAGTTGAACTTGTCTCAACTTTGTCGCGTCGCTGGACACGCCCACATCTAGTCGCCAATGGTCGCGACAGCTCGTGTCGCCGGACGTCCCTGTGCTCTCATTGAAAATTAATGGTATGGAGTCGCTGTCGTGCGCGATGTCGCTGGTAGTGCGTCCGCGATAAAAATTGTGACATTTTTTATTATGCTAAAATAGTTTTTTAAACTGTTACAAAAGTGATAGGCCTACAGGATTTACTAGCAGATTAGCATGGGATATGCATGCATTTTCCATCCATGGGTACACTTAAAATAAAAAAATTGGCTTGCATAACGTGGTGACATTTAGTCTAAATTGCCGGTTCTATATGTGAAGCATAGGGACATTTAGAATGTGTTGATGTGTTTAATAGACAATGTCTTGGTGCTCTGGAGATAGAAATTGTGAAATTTTTATTATGCAAAAATAGTTTTTTTAATGTTGGCAAATCAGTATAAAATTGTTACTATGTGGTTCCTGTGGAAATGCAGTTATAGTGCAGTTATGTATCAGAAATTCAGTTTGATAGTGTCTCCAATTAATGAACTAGTACTTGTTGCAATGAAGCATGGCACCCTAATCCATAAGAACTACACGTGGGTGATTGCTTTAGTGTTGCCACCCCTCATAGTCTGCATGACCCCCTTGCCACCCCCATACACATTTCTAGATCCACCCTGAGTATAAGCTTCCTGATATTAATGCAAGCAGTAAGCTAATTTTGGGTAAGAATGTCTTTATTGATGCTTGAATAGAATATGATTTTTTAAAGTAGGCAGAGAACAAACTATTTTGCATATCTTGCACTGAAAGTATGACATTCAAATTTGGAATTCCACAAAAATGCATCAAACATTTCTCAAGAATTGAGGTGTGTGTAAGGAATGAGCAGAACGTTGGTGCGTTTTGTTCAAGGATGTTGATGTCAGTAGTGTGGGGTGTGTCATCCTCTCTCTAAGAGCTACTTTCTCACGCAATCTGTGTGTCCATGTCAATATAGAAGGATTGTAATTTTATGTGCTGCGTGCACTGTTGGGGAAGCTGATTGCCAGCTACAGTTAGTTAATTTATAAGGGATAATGAAGAGACAGCTGGTCGTTATTGAAAAACATTGAACTGACATTGTGATCAGGTAGACTACTTAACCATATTAATAAATACATAAATTAGGTCTCTAAATTAGATTTTAAATGTACATTTTTTACTAATTTTATTAAAAATAATAATGCGTTAAAAACTCAATCAATCACTCTATAATAAAAGTACATATTTCACACCATCTGAGCCATTCAAGCTTGAGCTCATAAAATGTGATTTTGTGAGCCGTGTCAGCAGAGGGTTGTCAAGGAGATGCACTTTTCAAAGTTTCAACTACTTCTAACTTGACAAAGCATCCAAAAAATGCAGCGTTTATGATGCTACAAACCAGCGAGAAGATCTAAAAGCCAATAAAAAATAGCACAGCAGACAGAATGGAAGAAATCGTCCCGTGAGAACAACACAGATTGACGAACCCAATTGCTAAATGGATTGCTGTCAACTGTAGGCTCTTATTCATGCATTTGCATTTTCAATGCATTTTCCCAGACAGCCATGTTGCCCCTTGGTCACTTTAAGTGTTAAGTTGTTGTTACTATTTCAAAAAGCTTTTTTGTTGTGGAATCATGGTGCAGTGATTGTATGAGATGGTAATTCTGTGTTTGATTACCATCTTTATATATATATAAGGTATTTACATTGTACTTAAATGTATTTCAAAGTATACCATAATTGTATTATGGTTTATCATGTCCAAAACGACATGCTACCTTTGTACCAATTACAATGGTATCATGTCCACAAATTCATAGTATTGTAGCACTAGCTAACAAAATATTAAACCAAGCTGCATTTATGACCTGTCCAGGGTGTCCCCCGCCTTTCGCCCAATGTTAGCTGGGATAGGCTCCAGCCCCCCCGCGACCCTGTACACAGGATAAGCGGTTGACGATGGATGGATGGATGGAAGCTGCATTTATTAGGATGACAAACAAGCACACTTTTTAAAACTTAGTGATACCATGGCACTTTTATATTCTGTATTTAATAGGGGTTTTCAGTGTTTTTAAGATTGCGTTCAAGATATATTTAACATTTACAGCAGAGGGAGGCAGGTAAGTCAACTAGACATTTCAGATCTTTTAATGTGTTGGACATTAACATCTCTTGGGCAATGCTTTAGTGATGCTAATATGCCTTTGAATAAATACAACAATCTTCCCAGACCTTTTGCCACAACTGTGATATATTTTATAGTTTGAAGAACAAGTTGTAGGACATAATTTTAAATTACTCTCAACAGTCAGCTGTAAGCAGTTCAACTCAAAACAGCCCACACAATGTACTACGAGCTGCCATCAACCTCAGAATTGGCACCTTTGCAATGACAAAAGCACAGATAAAGCTACAAATAAACAGATTCATCAAAAATAAACCGGAATGTAACTTTAACAATGTTTTGATCACATAATGCAGAAAAAGATGATTGAAGCCTGCTCCAGGAGATAGAGGCGCACTTCCAGAACTTTGAAAGGAATTGGTTTGGAATAAACCAAGGTGGAATCAACAAACGTACGTTTTTGAATGCTAAGTGTTAATATTGCCTGCTGTCTTCATGTTTAAAAGTATTTGTTAACGTTAATGTGTATAATTTCTGTACCACCAAATGTAATTGCATTGGTCAGATAAACAGAACAAATATTACATCAACTATTTGGTATGAAGATGATTTGACAAAGGAAACATTGTAGACCAAAGGCTGAAACTTTAGCATATTTGTAGATAAGAAAAATACAGCGCTAGCCTGTGCCCGTGTTGGAGGCATAGGCCGTAACCATGGCATCCCTGAAGACCTGTACTAAGGGAACACCTTCCCGTAGAAATGCGAGGTGGTTCCAAGGGCTGAAAAGGCGGCGACAGATCGGCGTGATGACCACGCCATGTGTCTCGCGGCACCATGCCCATCTCGGGACTCGAGTCCGGAGCCAGTTCTGAAGCGGTCTCAAATGCATCAACCCGAGCAGTATGGCCACCGCCAAGGATGCCATATGCCCCAGGAGCCTCGGAAATAGTTTCAGTTTCAGTCTTCTGTCTGAACGCCTTCAAACAGGTCAGCACCAAATGGGCGCGCTCGTTCGTGAGGCACACCGTCAATGTCGAAAATATCTTTCTTCCACTATAAACAGAAGTACATTCTGGCCACTTATTTGAAGATTTATTGGGTATTTTCCTCTATCATTATATTATCAAAATGCATCATATTTTATTTGTTGGAGCAATTCATCAATGATGTTCAATAACCTTAAATTCAGTCTGACAGACTCATTCGGCAGTACGTCATACACTGGTGCATGACTAATGGAGAATACGGTTTCTTATTATTACTAGAAATATTTATATCCATTATTTTTATTGAAAATACATGTTTACCCTTATGAAAATGGAACTACTTAACTGTTCCCCTTCTGTCACTCACTCAACGTTGTGTCGATGAAGTGGCACTAGGGGTCAATCTTGAGAGCCCAAAATACCTTCAGATCTTTGAGAAAAGGCCAATGAAAATTGGCGAGTTGAATTTGCAACCACTCCCCCCCGACATAAGGGTATAAAAGGGAGGCCATTAAGCAAGTTCATTCAGGATTTCTTCTTCGGAGCCAAGCGGTCACACTACATAAGCTGAAATCATCTGCTCACTCAATCACCTTCCCTCTCAGAGCGTTGCTGCTGGATCTATGGTGCTTTCCAGCGGTCTCTCTCCACTTTGCACTCTGCTGCAGACTACACCACTGGGGGCTTTAACAGCACTTCACTCTCTAAAAGAGTGCGCACAGTGACGTTAAATGTCTTTTTAAAGACGCCATTCCATCTCTGTGCAGTTCCTGGTTGTGGTCATTACCTCTGATGTTCATGAACACTGCCTCACGTGTCTGGGCCAATGTCACGTTGAGGAAGTGTTCTTGGATGGCGCCTCTTCAGCCGTCCCCCTTCCCAGCCCTCCTACCTACGGGTACGGCGCTGATGTGGCTGACGCTGGAGACCTTTCACAGGCTTCACTGGTTACGGTCTCCTGCGGCGCCCACCCCGCAGCGTGCTCACCTGGCCTCCATCCATCTCTGGGATGAGGCAGGCAGCTCACCTCAGTGCCAGCCTAATGTCTCTCCCGGGGCCCGAAACCCAGATGAGATGTCGTTCACTGCATCGGAGGTCATCCAAGCGGTGTCAGATGCTGAAGAAACGACCGGACTCCCGCCTTCAGGTGTGGCAGCCCGGTCTGAGGCGGATGCTGAACTCACTGCCATGCTTTCCCAGGCCGCCGCAAGTGTCAGGCTTGAGTGGAACCCTCTGTCCACCCCTGATCACTCCCGGCTGGATGACTGGTTTCTCGGGTTGGCATGCCTGCTCCTTTTCTCAAAGATCTGAAAGTGTTTTGGGGTCTCAAGATCGACCCCTAGTGTCACTTCATCGACACAACGTCTCATTCCCTCCATCAGGGAACGGAGGTTACAACAGTAATCAAGACATTTTTTAGCCTATATTTGTGGAAATACTTGCATGAGCCAGTGTCCATCTCCATGTGATCCTGCACTTGTCACAAACACATGAAGACACATCGAACCGATATCATGTAGTACACATAATGGACACGTCGTGACAGATGAACAGAGACAGAGCTAGAGCTATATGTGGCTTTATAATAGATTTGCGAGTGCACAGGACATATTTTTAGCGAGCACACACTCTGAGCAAGAGCAGGGAGATTTCATTAGAGAGCAGCATACATTTTAGAGCGTGCTTTCAGTTTTGTGCAAGAACTAAGGAAATCTGCATGCGAGCGGAGAGATTCGTGCTCGTGCAACCGGCACATCATGGATGCGCTCTCGCATGATATGCATTCATTCATGGCATTTAATTGTATTACAACGACATAAAGCTACAGTCTATTAAGCTATTAATTTAAATTTATCGTGAAAATAAATTTTCTTGTGTTTATGTATCTTTTGATTTTACTTGGTGAATTTATCATCAATCTCTGGCACACCCATAGGGAGGCATGCCTCCCAGTTTGAAAACTGTGGGTGCAGATAAAGAGGCATTAGTTATAGGGCTGTCAACTTATGCAAATACTTTTGTGACAACAAGATGATTTTTTGAGTAACAAATAAGGATAATGCTTATTCAAAATAAAAAGGGTGCATTTCCTGTTAATTTCAATCCTATTTTGAATTTCATAACATATAAACAAATTATTCTCTATGGTAATTGGATCAGTCAATGGGAACCCACTTTCTTTATAACAACATTTGTCAACTTATTTATTCCCCCCACTTAATAAAAATGATTGTAAAATGTAACCTCCAGATGGCGCTCAACACTGATTCAGAGAATACTTCCTGGTTTCACGCGGGGCAAGAACCCATGTCTCCCACGCTGCTGACAAAACACTTTTTTGCACCAATTGCGCCACAAGATAAGGTAGACAGCTGAACTGATGTAAAAATGTCTGATGGGATATGCTGCTTATCAGTAACTCTGCATAATGCGGCTGATGTCAGCGAGTTAGTTAAGATAAAACTGTAATGTCTATAATGTCGATGAGTCATCATTGAGTAATTAGATAAAATATGATTGTAAATCATGTTTAAAAAGAAGTAATTAAATATAACTCCAGTGAGCAAGCCGAAGGCGACACATGCTTGCCCTGGATTGCCCTGAGGGTGAGATCGGTCACCAAGCGCAGCTCCTTCATCAATTCCAGGTCAAAACTACCCTTGTGCAGTTCTCTTAGCAACTTGGCTTAGGAGGTGGCCTGTCCAGCGGCACTTTAAGCCTTAGTCACCAGTGATGACGTAAACCTATAGGCCCTGGACGGTAGTCTTGGACGGTTTTGCAGGCACAGGTGCACTGCAACTGACTTATTCACCTGGGGAATTGCTGAGTACCCCCTGGCAGCCCCACCATCGAGGGTAGTGCGAGTGGAGGAGCTAAGCAATCGGGCCCGGGCAGTAAAAGGTGCCCCCACGACCTTGTGAGCTTGTCATCCACTTCCGGGAAGAAAGGGACTGTGGTGGGGCGCTACTGTGAGTGGCGCTCCGAGCCCAGGAACCAATCGTCCAGCTGCAAAACTCAGCGTCAGACTGGACCAGCCCACTCTCCGATGCTGCAATTGAGAACAGGAGCTCTATCGATTTCAAGTGGCGGAGGAGGTTCTTCATTAGAAGCCTAGGACTCAGTGACTAGTGGACCGTTTTCAGGGACACATGGAAAGAAGGTGAGATGCGGTAAGTGGCAGGCAATTCTAAACGGTTTGTGACAGGATTAACTTGACGTACGATCTTGAAGGGACCTACATAACTGGGGCTTAGCTTTTTGCAGTGGAGTTTCAGGCGTAGGTCCCGAGTAGAAAGCCACACCATTTGACCAGTTTAATACTCAGGATGAGAACTGTAAAGAACTAATGACTCTTTGAAGATGGACATGAGCACTGTTCCAGACTAGCTGCAAGTAAGCAGCAAGTAATTCCGAAGGCTCCCCAGACCAAGGAAATAGAAGAGGTTGATATACCAGGACACATTGGAAGAGGGTCAGACCTGAAGAGTGTGTGAGGGAGTTTTGGGCATATTCTTCCCATGGAAGTAAGGTGCTCCACCTCTCTTGTTCCTTACTACAGTATGACAATAGATATCTACCAATCTCCTGATTGAGATGTTCCACTTGTCCATTGGCCTGTGGATGATATCCAGAGGTAAGACTGACATTGATGTTAAGTAATTGGCAGAATCTCTACATACACTTGAAGTGAACTGTGGTCCTTGATCCGTGACTATTTAATCAGGTAATCCATAGATTCGAAACACTTGATTAAATAGTACCTGAGTAGTTTCCATGGCAGTGCGAAGACCCTTCAATGGTATAAGACGGCACAACCTAGAGAAGCGATCAATGGTGACCATGATGGAAGTGGATCCTTGGGAGTTAAGCAGATCAGTCACGAAATCAATAGATAAGTGGGACCAGTGTCGCTGAGGAATGGGTAGTGGTTCAAACAGCCCTGGAGGTAGTTGACATGGTGTATGGGATTGTGCCCAGGTCTGACAGGCACTTACATAGTTCTTGACGTCAGAGGAAAGTGTTGGCCACCAGAAGGAGTTCCAGACTAAAGTATTCATACGGTTAATTCCAGGGTGTCCAGAGGTGAGTGATGTGTGAACCCATTGAATAATTCTGTTACGTAGACATGAAGGAACATACAACTTGCCAGTGGGACACTTGGAAGGTGAAGTATTCTGTAATGTTGAGGTTGGCTCAGTGGATTCCATTTGCGGATATTTATTGGAAGGCTTCAACAAATAATACAGGCAGTATTCCTTAAACGTAGTTAAGTTACAGGCTTGGGTCAAAACACAGGTAAATCGGTCCACAGGCAAACAAATCCGAAACAGTAATCCAGAGACGTAAATCCAATAAACGTAAGCAATGGTCATAACAGTAGTCAGGAACAATGGCAGAGAAACAAATGCTTGGTGAGGCAGATAACTGGCAATACTTCGCAATATGGGAGTGTGAATGCAAGGCTTATATATTAAGAAAACAGGAAGTGACATGGCAGGAACTGATGTGGCAGGAAACATGAAGAGACAGAGTTCAGTATTCAGGTGAGGGCTCCCTCTGGTAGACAGGTGCCTGTTCAGACATTACATTAGCCAGCAGTGCCTGTCTTATAGCTACTGTCATTTCACGTCAGTCAGAGTCAAGTGCGCATTGCATTACAGATCATCTTTATCCAAATGATGTACTTATCTCAGTACATGATTGTAATAAAACAGAAAATGTCACAAACTAAGAAATCTTCGGTGTCGTTTTTAGTTACTGTATGTTCCTTCTCTATGATGACATGGGAAAGTTCTCCAAACACAGCACATCCCAAAGCAACATTTCCATTTTACAGCTTATTGGAATGCCTTTTTAATTAGTTACATACAAATAATATAGCCTTCTATTGGCTTAACGATTACTTCTGTTTCAAGTGCTTAACTACATATTTTTTTTAATTCTAAATAAGAATTAAATGAAAATCAGAGTTTATAATCAGTCTGTTCATTTCATTATTTGTCCAGCTGGAGTTGGCAATTCACACACACCAGTAGAAGAGTGCGTATGCACAGTCAAGAGTGTCCGGACGGTGCGCAAAAAATTATGGCAAGTTTATTTTTTATTGTGGGAAATTGTTTATGCACATTTCATTGACCATTTTGTATGTACGCAACATGTATACATCAGGCCCAAGTTGATGTCCTTTCTAATAAGGCAAATGGCTTGTAAAAATGAAAGGCGGGACTGAATTTCCTACAGCTGCCATGTTGAGCATTGTAATTTCTCCCATTCATTTACTGTATCAACAACACTGCAAAATTATCAGTTTCTCTGGATTTACTATTTCTAAGTATGTGTTTGAATACAATTTTTATTTTTATTTTATTCTATAAAGTACTAACAACATTTTTCCCAAATTTTAAATAAAAATGTTGTCATTTAAAGTATTTATTTTTTAGAAAATGACAACTGGTCAACATAACAAACAAAAAAAGAAAACAAGTTTATATTCATTTTTAAACAACAGAACAATAATGTTTAAACTTAGAAAGAGTTCAGAAATCAATATTTGGTGGAATAATGCCTAGATTACGGATGGAACCTCCGTTCCCTGATGGAGGGAATGAGACATTGTGTCGAAAAAGCGACACTAGGGGTCTCTCTTGAGCACCGAATATGCCTCTGATTTATGAAAAAAGCCTTTTTTCGAGCATACCAGAGCGGGAAGTGGGAGGTTTCTCGAGGATGCCGACCCGTTCCCAGATCAGCTGGACCGACTGGGGGTGAAGCCTCCACTCCCCACTGGGCAAGCGTTGTCATGACAGCGCGTCCGCTATCACATTGAGGTTGCCGGGGATGTGAGTGGCACGCAGACCTGAGTCGCTGCTGGCTCCAAAGGAGGAGATGACGGGCGAGTTGCGACATGTGGTGGAAGCACACTCTGCCATGGCGATTTATGTACGCTACCACTGCGGAGCTGTCTGACCTGACTAGGACATGTTTGTCCCGAACTAAGGGGAGAAACTTCCTCAGGGCAAAGAAAACAGCAACTCTAGGCAGTTGATGTGCCAGCCCAGCGGGGCCCCTTTCCAACGGCCCGCAGGGTGAGCTCTTTTCCCAGTTGACCTGAAGCCCCAAATGGCTGAGGTGCCTGAGCACCTGGTCTCTGTGCACGCATAGTAACTCTCGCGAGGGGGCCAGGATGAGCCAGTCGTCGAGATAGTTGAGTATGCAGATGCCGGCTTCTCTGAGCTTTTGTGAAGACGTGAGGGGACAGAGACAGGCCGAAGGGGAGGACTTTTTTCTGATACGCCGGCCGTCGAACGCGAACCGTAGGAAGGGTTGATGTCGCGGCAGAATAGAGACGTGAAAGTACGCGTCCTTCAGGTCTACCGCTGTGAACCAATCTAGATGCCGGACGCAAGTCAGGATATGTTTTTTTGCGTAAGCATTTTGAACGGGAGTTTGAGCAGAGCAAGTCCAAGATCGGTCGTAAGCGCCGCCTTTCTTGGGTAGAACGAAGTAAGGGCTGTAGAAACCCTTCTTCATTTCGGTTGGAGGGACAGGCTCTATCGCGTCTTTGAGTAAAAGAGTAGCGATTTCCGTTCGCAGGGAATTGGCATGTTCGCCGTGTACTGCGGTAAAGCGGACTCCCGCGAAGGGGGGCGGGGGCCTGGCAAACTGATTTGCATAACCGAGTCGAATGGTCCGGCCCAACCAGTGCGACGGGTTGGGCAGTGAAAGCCACGCCTCCAAACTCCGTGCTAGGGGCACCAAGGGGACGGGTATTTTGGACGTACCCAGCGGTGCTTCGCAGCGGGGCAGAGCAGGTGATGTGGCGTCGGGAGGCAAGGGTGTGTCCCGAGGCTTTAGTGCTGAACTGGTGGTGGTGTAGTGGCTAAAAGCACAAGGGTGTTAATCAGAAGGTCGCTGGTTCGAACCCCAAGGCCACCATCATTGTGTCCTTGAGCAAGGCACTTAACTCCAGCTTGCTCCAGGGGGATTGTCCCTGTAATAATTGCACTGTAAGTTGCTTTGGATAAAAGCGTCTGCCAAATGCAGAAATGAAATGTAAATGTAACTCGAAGCACTTACCTTGGGTTCGTGACTAAGGAGGAGGTACGATGTTGGCGTCCTCTGGACTCGTCTGAACCGGCCGGCCGGGGAACAGTCGTGGGGTTGAGGGCAGAGGTACCACGTTCAGGAAGCCGGGACTGTTGAGATCTGGAAGCAAAGTGCCGTAAGAACGACATTTGCGAGCCAGGTGACCCAGAGACAAAGGCAATAGCTCTATTTTTGAGAATGTGGGTACCGCAGCCCCCGCTAGGTGGTGCGGCGAGCAGACGGGGCATGGCCCGTGGTGGCAGGTTTGCAGCGGGGCATGATGTGAGAGATGGCCTCAGTCTGCTTCTTCACTGCAGAGAACTGCTGGGTGAAGTCCTCAACGTGTCGCCGAAAAGGCCGAACTGGGAGACCTCCTGTGGGGAGGGTGGAGGGTTCCAATCCAGCCCCACGCTAGTGGTGGCCCGGGAAAGCATGTCGGACATCTGCGCGGCGGCCTCAGCCTGGGCGTGCTGGCCCAAGAGCGGCAGCCCAGGGGAGTCTTCTGCGTCAGAAGCCGCGCTCTCCGATGCAGCGGCGAGCTCATCCACTTCGAGCTTGAGAGGATAGGCAGACTGGCTGTGATGCGAGCCACTGTTACCTCGAGCACGGACGGGAGTCAACGAGCGTGCCGGGGGGTGGGTGGTCCGAGGGGGCGTACCCAGCGGAGCTGCACCCGCTGCCATCCCCAGATTGCCTCCAGCGCCAGCCGCATCGTCCTCAATCCGTGGGAAGAAGGAGCAATGCGGGGGACGGCTGGAGTGGCTTGCTTTCTGTTGAAAGCGAGCCGCGACCGCAATATTGCCATGGTCATGCTCTCGCAGTGGGAGCATGAACCATCCACAAACGCAGCCTCGGTATGATCGCTGCCCAGACACACGAGACAACGCCTGTGGCCGTCTGAAGCGGAGAGCACTCTACCACATTCAGGAACAACACAGAGGCAGAAAGGCATCTTTATAAAGACGTGTCCTGAAAAGGACGTTCAACGACGCTGTGTTTTGCTCTTTTAGAAGAATTTACTCTTTTAAATAAAATCACTCTTTTAGGGTAACTCTTTTGAGTTCTCTGCGCTGCGCCCAGGGGCAAAATGCACAGCCGTGCAAGAAGGAGAAAAACCGCTGTCATGCGCCGTCGATCCAACAGCATGCAGATCATCAGAGGAATAAACAGGAACTGGTGTGTGTGACTCGAAGCAGACTGCATGCACAATCATCGGCTCCGAAGAAATTTTCTGAATGAACTCCCGTATTTGCTCGCTTAAATACACACATATGTCTGGGGGCAGGGTATGCAAATACTTCTCATTGGCCTTTTTTCATAGTTCAGAGGCATATTCGGTGCTCAAGAGAGACCCCTAGTGTCTCTTCTCCGACACAACGTCGAGAGAGCGACAGAAGGGGAACATTAATTTTGATGTTACAAATCCCTCTTATTTTTAACCCCTCAACATGCTACTTTTCATGACCCAGTGAATTCCCAATATATAAAACCACTTCCTGCACTACATTTTTCACTCAGAACTGTGTCAGTTTATGGAAGTATAACAGGTTGCAAATGTCGTTTCATGTTGACTTTTGAAATGGAATTCACAATCCATTTTACTTACATATTACGGTGTATTTTGAAGAAAAAAAAATATGTAGGGTGATATTTTACACATCAGGAATTGATTGGATTACAAAGGCTTGAAAAAATGAGAAAATTTGTGATGTCACCCAAAAAGCTACGTTTTAGAGGAGGAACAGTTTATTCAAATTTGAAGAAAGATTACAAAGACATTTTTTCAAGACATCTTTGGATCAATCGAATGATTCAGTACCCTGACGTCAATGTAAGCGCAGCGTAGTGTTAGCGGGAAGACTAGCAGCTGTACATCATCGCACCATTAGCTGGGTAATTCCCAGCTAATCACATGTATGCCGTTGCTTTATAAATATGCTCACAATCTATCACATTGTGGTTTAATAAAATATGCATCCCTCTTGAATGTATTACATATGTTTCAACTAAAAACGACTTGCTTTACAACTTGCTTTTGGCCCCACTCTGTGGACATTTTACCCACAAACTGGAGCCCATACGTTCAACAACACTTCCAGCTTCGACCACTAGGGCAGTGCTTCGAATTTCGGTAAACACAGACCAATCTCAGCTGAAGACCTTTCAACCTACTGTCACCAGTGAGATCAGTCTGTTGGAATACTGTGCACCACTGAGACATTCATAATAAGACCTGAAATGTGTATTGAGTAAGTTCATTTTTACTTCATGTTAACTTTAAAAAATTGCTGTTGTTGACTGTTGGTTCAATGCCATCCCTCCTAAATTGGAACAAATATTACATTGGTCAATAAGGATCAATTGACATTTAAAAAAAATATAAATTTTAACCACCTGTGCAAGACCAACAGGTCAAAGAAATCTCATAATTTGTCTAATGCTATTTTTTTAATTGACAGTGCATTACACCCTGATGATATGTCTCTACACCACCAGCTCTTGGTTCTTGCCAACTTGTAGGGTATTTTGAATTTGGGATTTTTATAAGTGTAAATCATGTTATTTATTTAGTTTTATAAATAAGCTTATGAACACATACCTGTAATGATGCACCATGAAAGATCAGGACATCTCTAGACCTGCATGTCTGTAATTCACCAGTATGCTCATCCTTGCAAAACGCTACCCAGATTCACTGAGAATAATTTTGACACACTTTCTGTCTTTTTCCAAGAATTTAAATGCAAAGAGTCCTTACAGTTTTCTCTAGTTTGGTTACAAGAAGTCACCAATCAGCAGGGGTAATTTCCCTTTAATAATCAGCATTTCATATAAACAGATAACAGACCATGTGACCATGTGTTTTGGATCCAAGGAAGGAAGTACCTAGCCATTCACATTATTCTCAAGCAAACACTAGAATATCATCAAAATTTCAACCACCTCAAAATTGAAAACTCAATTTCTGCCAAATAAATTTGTTTGCCAATCCAAGTGTTTCCAAAGTTACAACTTGCTGTGAAATATTCACAACAATTTTTTTGACTACTTGAATTTAATTACTGGTAAAGAAAATCAAGTTGAAACTCTGAAAACATAATAATTGAGTAGAAATAGCATAACTTATTGTGTCAAGTGAGAATTTAAATGAATAGAAACATAGATAATGATAATGAAAACAGTGTACCAACCCACAACTCAAAGAACACAAAGATTTACTAAATTTTCCAGTTATACCTCAAGCAATACAGTCTTTTAACGTCTTTAAATGGTCGACAAACTTCAACGGGAGGAAGCAGCTCATTTGTTTGAGCTTTCAGCACATTGTGAGAGGTCAATCCAGACAGGAAAATCCTCAACCATTCCAAGGACAAACCCTGAACAACCCAAACAAAAATAAAGGAAAAAGTGCCATATTCCTGCCATCACATTTAAACATCGAACTCTGTTAAAGTTAGCCTTGAAGTTAATGATAGCTGTTCAACTAAGAGGTTTGGGGTAGTTCAATTTTATGCCCAGATGTTCAACTGGTCATGCTTTCCATGTCACCTTTCGGTTTCCTTTAATTTATGTCTTTCTAATGCCCATATGTTGCTGAGTGGACTTAACCTCATAACATATTACAAAAATAAATAATAATCCTTCCTTTTAAAACATACGCCAAAACAGAATGAAGATCAACCAAATGATTTGAAGTTCCATCATCAAACACTACATGGCACCACCAGCTGAAAGGTCCTTTGAACATGTAATCTGTTAGCCAATGGGCTTGCATACTCCATGTCCTAAACTGCTATTGTAGGTTCTTTGGCATGCAGACTATTAGCCAATCAACTTGTCGTACTCCCTCTTTGTTTAGCATTTAAACTGCCTCCCTCTTTGTTTAGCATTTAAACTGCCTCAATCGTTTGCAGGTAAGCCTGTCTCACCACAGTGCTTTATGAGAGTTCCCCGTCTGTCGCTCTCTCCACGTTGTGTCGGAGAAGCGACATTGGGGTCTCTCTTGAGCACCGAATATGCCTCTGATTAATTGAAAAAAGGCCAATGAGAAGTTGGCAGTCAGTATTTGCATACCCCGCCCCCGGACATATGGGTATAAAGGCGAGGCAAATACTAGAGTTCATTCAGAAATTTTCTTCGGTGCCAATGGTTGTGCATGCTGTTCACGTGAAACACACCCGTTCCTGTATTCCTCTGACGCTACTGCATGCTGTTGGATTGAGGGCGCATTACAGTGGCGATTCTTCTCCTTGCACGGCAGTGAATATTGCCCCTGGGCGCTTCGACAGCGCAGTATAAAAAACTCAGATGAGTTTTAAAAGAGTGATTTTCTTTAAAAGAGTAATTTTCTCTAAAAGAGCAAATACACAGCGGCGTTGAACGTCCTTTTCAGGATGTGTCTTTGTAAAGATGCCTTTCCGCCCCTGTGTACTTCCTGGATGCGGTAGAGTGCTCTCCGCTTCAGACGGCCACAGGCGTTGTCTTGTGTGTCTGGGCAGTGATCACACTGAGGCTGCGTTTGTGGATGGTTCATGTTCTCACTGCGAGAACATGACCATGACAACGTTGCGGTCGCGGCTCGCTTACAACCGTAAGCAAGCCACTCCAGCCGCCCCTCGCATTGCTCCTTCTTCCCACGGGACTGAGGATGGTGCGAGTGGTGCTGGAAGCGATTCGGGGATGGCAGCGGGTGCGGCTCCGTCGGGTACCCCCCCTCGGACCACCCGTCCCCCGGCACGCTCGTTGACTCCCGTCCGTGCTCGAGGCAACAGCAGCTCGCCTCACAGCCAGCTTGCCTATCCTCTAGAGCTAGAGGTGGATGAGCTCGCCGCTGCGTCGGAGAGCGCGGTGTCTGACGCGGATGACTCCCTTGGGCTGCCGCCTTCGGGCCAGCACGCCCAAGCCGAGGCTGACGCTCAGATGTCCGACATGCTTTCCTGGGCC
This sequence comes from Xyrauchen texanus, assembly GCF_025860055.1. NCBI lineage: Eukaryota > Metazoa > Chordata > Actinopteri > Cypriniformes > Catostomidae > Xyrauchen > Xyrauchen texanus. The sequence goes on along the minus strand of NC_068318.1, from coordinate 260,696 downwards.
GCTGCCAGCGTGGGCTTGGACTGGAATCCCCCGTCCTCCCCACAGCCATCACGGTTGGATGACTGGTTCCTGGGGTCCCGACGCCGCTCACAGCCGTGCCCCCCCCGGTCCCGTTTTTCCCGGAAGTGCACGATGAGCTGACGTCGCTGTGGAGGGCACCGTTCACCACACGACATCACAAAGCCACACGCTCATCCGCTCTCGCTACCCTCGACGGCGGAGCGGCCCACGGGTACACGACGATTCCCCCCAGTGGATAGGGCTGTTGCGCTCCATCTATCCCCCGGAAACCCTACCACCTGGCGCGGTCGCCCTGTACTCCCTTCCAAGGCCTGTAGGACAACATCCTCGCTGACAGCGAAGGCCTACAGTGCCGCCAGAACTGCCGCTTCCGCCCTGCACGCCATGGCCCTCCTGCAAGTCCACCAGGCCAAGGTGCTCAAAGAACTGCACGTGGGTAACCCTGATCCCAACGTGCTGCAGGAACTGCGCTCAGCGACCGACCTCGCCCTCAGAGACACGAAGGTCACGGTGCAGTCACTCGGGCAGGCGATGGCCACCCTCGTGGTCCAGGAACGACACCTATGACTGAACCTGGTCGAGATGCGTGAGACCGACAAGCTTTGATTTCTCGACGCCCCAGTCTTCCAGTTCGGTCTCTTCGGTGACACCGTCGAGGACTTCACCCAGCAGTTCTCCGCGGTGAAGAAACAGACGGAGGTGATATCACATATCCTGCCCCGCCGCAAACCTGCCGCCCCGGGCCCTGCCCCGTCTGCTCGCCGAGGGTGTCCCCCTGCGAGGAAATGACAAGCTGCTCCGCCTCAACCTGGGCCCAGCTCTCAGCCCACGCGTCGAGCGCTCCACAGGAACCAGACGCCCCCCGTCTCATGGACCCCCTTGAGGACCCAGAAGGCTCCCAGGCTCCCCTTGGGACAGATGCGCTGGCACACAGCATGCCCGCGGGGCTACGCAAGTATGCATTTCCCCCAGTGAGCCTTCTTGCACAGGTGCTGTGCAAGGTCATGGAGGACGAGGAACAAGTCACATTAGTGGCTCCCTACTGGCCCAACTGGGCCTGGTTCTCGGACCTTGTGCTCCTCGTGACAGCCCCTCCCTGGCGAATCCCCCTGAGGAAGGACCTTCACTCTGGCATCCGCATCCAGACCTTTGGAAACTCCACGTCTGGTCCCTGGATGGGACGCGGAAGATCTAGCTGGACTACCACCTACCGTCGTAGACACGATCAACCAAGCCAGAGCCCCTTCTACCAGGCAGCTTTACGCCCAGAAGTGGCGCTTGTTCGCAGATTGGTGTTCTTCCAGGGCGGAAGACCCACAGAGGTGCGCAGTTAGGTCGGTGCTCTTATTCCTGCAAGAGAGGCTGGAGGGGAGGCTGTCCCCTTCCACCCTAAAAGTGTATGTCGCTGCTATCACGGCTCACCACAACGCAGAAGACGGCAAGTCCCTTGGAAAGCACGACTTAATCATCAGGTTCCTAAGAGGTGCCCGGAGGTTAAATCCCTCCCGGCCAAGCCTGCTCCTCTCCTGGGACCTCTCGGTAGTCCTTGCGGGCCTCCAGAGACCTCCCTTCGAGCTGCTAGAATCAATTGGACTCAGGGCCCTCTCTCTTAAGACTGCCCTGCTGATCGCGCTCGCCTCCATCAAGAGGGTCGGGGACCTGCAAGCGTTCTCTGTCAGCGACACTTGCCTGGAGTTCGGTCCGGCAGACACTCATGTGATCCTAAGACCGCGACCGGGCTATGTGCCCAAGGTTCCTACCACGCCCTTCAGAGACCAGGTAGTGAACCTGCAAGCGCTGCCCCGGGAGGAGGCAGACCCAACCCCTTCGTTGCTGTGTCCGGTACATGCTTTGCGTACCTACCTGGACCGCACGCAGAGCTTTAGACGCTCTGATCAGCTCTTTGTATGCTTTGGGGGACAGCGGAAAGGAAACGCTGTCTCCAAACAGAGGCTTTCCCACTAGGTTGTAGATGCCATTTCATTGGCTTATCACACCCAGGCCGTGCCCCCCTTGCGGGTCCGAGCTCACTTGACAAGGAGTGTTGCGTCCCCATTTCCACGTGTCGCCTAAAAACACATGTGATGTATTCACCACTGTACCTCCCAGTCTGACACAGCTGGTCGTATGGCACGTAACAAATACCTGCCCGCTCCTGTGTCAGCAGAACACGTACACGGCTCAGCGCATGGCGGATTTAAATTGGACCCCTAGTGTCGCTTCTCCGACACAATGTGGAGAGAGCGACAGACGGGGAACGTCTAGGTTACAGATGTAACCTCCGTTCCCTGATGGAGGGAATGAGATGTTGTGTCTTCCCAGCCACGTCGCTGAGCCGAACTGCTGTAGTGGCCAGAACCATTTCCGGCTCCTCAGAAAAATCCTGAATGAACTCTAGAATTTGCCTCGCCCCCGGACATTACCCGTATGTCCGGGGGGGTATGCAAATACTGACTGCCAACTTCTCATTGGCCTTTTTTCAATGGATCAGAGGCATATTCGGCGCTCAAGAGAGACCCCTAGTGTTGCTTCTCCGACACAACGTCTCATTCCCTCCATCAGGGAACATCCGTAACCTAGACGTTTTCTCACTATAACCCTTCTCCTCCTCAGCACCAATACAATGTGTAGAAAATCCAGTTGTTTGTTTATTTTTGCTGCACTAATGTAAATAGTTACAAACAAAGCTAAAAGTAGGATCAACTGTTAGGTGTAGTAACTGTAATATGTTGTATAATACTATGGTTAATTATTCTTATTGCATCAATAGAAATGTACAAGACTTTTCTACACAATCAGTACAATATGCGTACCGGTGTTTGTCAGATCAATCGGTTTTAATACTTTACCTGTGACATTAGAAATTACATTAAGTGGATATTGCCATAAGTGCTCCAACCTAAAAAAAAAAATTCTTTAAAAAGCTTGCAGAAAAGCATCTGCAGATCTTTTGTCTGGTAGGCATACAAGTGAAAAAATAATCTTATCAGCCCTTTTGGCATCTGTGAATGTCCAGAAATTGCACATCTCCTTTTAGGTTCAAGTATTTTGTATGTACATTTTTCCACGCCAATGAAAATACTGTCACATAACCCATTTACTTTGTTACTGTGGTCTACATATTCAAAAACTGACCAAAACTATGTTTTTTAAAGAATTTTCTCAATTTCTAAATAAGAAGCACAAGAAATAATAATAATTGTAAATTAAAAAAGAGCAAGTACTGTTCTCTGTACTTCATTATTTGTAACTAATTCATACATTTATTCAGAAATGTCGGCACTTGTTTTACAATTTGGCATGTTTAAGGTACCTGTATTTCAGAAACAAGTATTTACTAATAATAATAAAAAAAAAATACATAAAAAAAAACTCAAGTTAAGAGGATTAAGCACTCACATGCAACGGATATCAAGATTTTCAATGAATAACGGTGTTTTTCAACATTATACATCTTCAGAAGACGACGCAGACTGATATGACACACAAGTCTCATCGACTACTTGTATGATAATTTTGCATCCTTTTCAAAGCTTCAAAGGGAGGGACCAGGACATTTTTTCCTTTTGTGTTCCGCAGAAGAAAGTAAATCATGCAGGTTTGGAACAATATGGTGAGAGCTATTCCTTTAACTTCCTAAAACACCAAATGTTTAAAAGCTAACAAAAAAAGAACAACATAATAAAAAGACCATCTTACAAAAAATCAGTTCCATTCAACTAGCTTTAAATATGTTTACAGTATTCCTTAAAATGAACATTAAAATAAAAATCCACCTACCAATAAAGCAGAAATTATGATCCGTAAAGACACCATGACGGGAGAATTTCTTGTGGATCTGTTGATTTAACTGCAAAACGTATTAAGATGGACTCTACGCTCTCAACAGTCATGGTAACATGGGTCTCTTGCTCTCTCTCTTTATAAACAGCAGCAACAAAAGGCTCAATGCTGGGGAAACATGAAAAGAAAGACTGTCTGCATGAGATTCAAAGGAAACAATAGAGCCCAGAATCGCAGTATCTGCATATGGTTTTGAATATCACACACACTGCAATAAAAGTAGAACAAATCAAACTTGATATTGCAAGTTAACTTGTTAAACCTTTCTAAAAACAAACTTTTCAAAAACATTGAGGTGAAGCATATTCACAGAAGCACAAATAATGCTAAAAACAAGCCAAGATTATTGTAATGCATTACTGGGAGGATGTCCAGCAAGATCAATAAATAAACTTCAATTGGTTCAAAATGCAGCAGCCAGAGTGCTAACAAGAACCAAGAAATATGATCATATTAGCCCCATTTTATCATCGTTACATTGGCTACCTATTAAATTCTGTATTAATTTTAAAATTCTGTTAACTACGTACAAAGCTTTGAATGGTCTAGCTCTGCAGTAATTAAGTGATCTTCTACCATGCTATATTCCATCACGTTCATTAAGATCGCAAAATTCTGGCCTGTTAATAGTTCCTAGAATAACAAAATCCACAAAATGAGGTAGATCCTTTTCCTATTTGGCTCCTAAACTATGGAATAGTCTCCCAAACACTGTTCGAGATGCAGACACGCTCTCTCAGTTTAAGTCTAAAGACTCATCTATTTAGCCAGGCATACACCTAATTTATCCTCCAACCCACAATTTGGCTGCTTTAGTTGGGTCTGCCGGAACCAGAAACCAGAAACCGTGATCATGATCTCTGCAATAAATTAAAATGGCATCTATGCTTACATCTTTTTATTTGTTTCCCTGTCTCAACCTCGGGACTCCTATCCTGAAGTCACCAGAACCAGCTGGATCCAGCTCCATTCCTGCTTCATGTTGGACTCCATATATCACTTCAGTCTATTATGATGGACTTTAGAGGATGAACTGATGCCAACTCCAACCTGCATCACCTCGGTCTATTTATGGACTACGATCTTGAAATGGAATGCATAGACTAACTATTGCCAACAAAAGCCTTCATCAGCCAATTAACAAGGACAATTGCATGTATGTGAACTTCTGCAATTAATCAAGATGGACTTCAAAGACTGTGTTCATTAATCTTACAGTTCAAACACAATTGATGTTTAAACACTGACCCTTAACCCTTACTTAGTTTAATAATTTTAAACTATGATTTTAACTATACATAAGTAATATTTACATTACATTCATAATGTTAGCCAGAGGGGAACTGGCACCCACAGTGAGTCTGGTTTCTCCCAAGGTTATTTTTCTCCATTTATCTGCATCTTATGGAGTTTTGTGTTCCTTGCCACAGTCGCCTACAGCTTGCTCACTGGGGTTATTAATACAATTATTATTTAATTATTTTTAAACACGATTAAGAATCGTATTTTATCTAAATTACACAATGATGATTCATCGACTTTATAGAAATTAAAGTTTTATCGTTTGTTAATGCTGATCTTCTGTAAAGCTGCTTTGAAATGATGTGTGTTGTGAAAGGCGCTATACAAATAAAATTGACTTGACTTGACTATTTTCATGCAATGTCAGGGTGTCTTGCGTGGTTACTAGGGTGTTGCCAGGGTGTTGCTAAGTGATTGCTAGGTCTGTACTAAATTGGTTGCTAGACAATTGCTTACTTCTGCAAGTAGCTTACATTCCCACTCTATGACATCCTGAACTCTGTATTCAGTGTATGTGAGGACCTGTTCTAAATCTATGGGATTGTTCGCTAATTTTTCATCTGCAGGCTGGACATTTATATTCTGAAATAAAAATCGTAGAAAACAATCCATGATCCATCTATTGTTTCAAACAGTTACAATGTGTAAGGATTATGTGATCTCATTATCAGCTTTTGTTCCTCTCAAAATAAAGGATGTACTGTATATCTTCTGTGAGAGAATAGTACCACCACTGGCATACAAGTGGTGCTCTTTCCACATTAAATGCTATATTAAAAAGATTGTGTTCAGTATGAAAAACAAGCATGTCAATTTATAATCAAAAGGGGGTGTGCATTATACTCTATCATACTGACTTTTTTTTTTTTTTTACCCGAACAGAAACGTTTAAAGGAATTTTCTCACAATACAGAAGGGTTAAGTTTAAGAACACACAGGGGGTATAGCAATCCCAAAGGTCCCCCCTCATGGTCTATCTTGGTAGCCTATCTCAGCCCCTTTCACACATGCAAACAGGTAAATTACAGGAAAATTGTTGGGTTGATTTTACTGGCATGTGCTGTACACATAACATCAATATGGACATTTTTGTTACAATTTCTCATCAAGGGAAATTGCTAGAGCAAAATGTACCAGTATTTTCAAAAAGGTTGTTTTTTACACATGACCTCTAACCTTCTGGAAAAGGCTGTAGGAGCTGTTTGTAACAGAGTTGTTGTTGTTGTTTTTGTTTTGTTTTTCACACAAGAGGTACTTGTCAAGCACACAACGGAGAGGCATTTATTACACATACTAACTATTCCAGACCCAGATGGAACTCTCTCCTGAAGCATTTTTTACTGGCAATGTGATGCATGGGAACAGGCAGCATTTCATCAGAGGGTACAAACAAAAATCTGACAAAAGCATACCTGTATATCTAGCAGGGTCCAGGGGCATGCTCCCCAGGTGAAACACACAAACCGTTCAATTCCAGTGATTTAGTTTTTTTCTAGGGTATGTGTAGCATTCATGGAACTATTGGCTAAACCATTTCTTAACTGGTCAGAAGAGTTCTCACACTAAAAAGCAAGATGCAACACAATAATGTCTCGAGATGTGTTTTAAACAATTTAAGTTCTTGACATGATGTCTAAAAATACAGCGCTCCAGTGAGAGATGCTAAAACATTGTAACATGATGCAGTTGTCAAAAGACATCTAGCAAATGTTTACATGAAAAATGACTGAAAAACAGAGTGAGCGGATGCAAAAACACATTCGGTGTGAAATACTCTTTCACATAGCACTTGCTGAAGTTTCTCAAAGTTACCTCTCAAAAATGCAGTCCTTTGTTTCAGTTGATTGTAGGTAAATGTCCACTTTATCCATCCAGCGCTGTTTGTTCTCTGTGTTCATAAATATCTCGATACTGTTTTAATGTCATTATTTAATTATTGTTGAACTGTTCTGAGAGTAAATATTTCTCAGGTCAGTCAGAGAGCTCATGGTATGCATGGACGTTCTGACCACTTTCTCAAATTTTTAAAAAATTTTTAACTTTGCTATTTCCAACCACATTTCCGACGTACCACCAGGTAAATGAAAAGGTGATCCCAGACGTAATTACACAAATTGAAAAGTTATTTTTATTGGATAATGAATGAATACAGTCAGACAAGTGTTCCAATCGTCCTGGTTACTTTCGTAACCTCTGTTCCCTGATGGAGGGAACGAGACATTGTGCCGATGTAATGCCACTAGGGGTCACTCTTGAGAGTCCAATGGGACTTGAAAAGGCCAATGGGAATTGGAGAGTGGTAATTCAACAACACACATTTTCAGCTCAAGGGAGGTGAAATGTGCTAGGTGCAAGCGGTAACCCGGCCGGTCGACCCGGACCTTGTTCCTGCTAAGACGTGGTACGATACCGGCTCAAACCGGAGATTGTGGAATCTCGCAAAGGTGTTGGGTGTAGCCCAGCCCGCTTGTGGCAGGGTGGAGGGCGGGGCCGGGTCGTGATCCTACACACCCGGTCCCGTATTAGGCTAATTATGCCTCCGTGAGGAATAAAGGTCGACTGCAGGGGATCGTGCGTGAGAGAGAGATCGTTAACGAACATGTCCGTCATGTGTGTGTTTGTGTCTTCTTTTAAGTTTATCATTAAACCATTATTTATATGGTTCTCGCCTCCTCCTTTCCATTGATCCCTTTACACTGGTGCGGAAGCCCGGGAAGGAGGAGGGATACGCCATAGTAGAGTTCTCGCCACTACTGTCCACCCCAATGGAGCAGCCGGCCATCTGCCGGGGGACGAGGAGCCCAGCCGCCTGAAAGAGGACGATGGCCGCCGACCGCGAGGGGAGAAGGGACTCCTAACCGACCGCCTGGAGCGGAGGAGTTCCCTACCAGCCGCTGAAATGCGGCGGAGTTTAAGACCGCGAGCGGAGAGGGGATCACTGCCGACCGCCTGGGTCAGAGCCCAGGAGGCCGCCACACTCCTGGTGGAATGGGCTCATAGCCCTGCAGGGAACGGCACATGCCGAGCCTGGTAGGCAACATCTATGGCATCGATGATCCAGTGGGCGATCCTCTGTTTGGAGACAGCACTTCCTTTCCGCTTTCCACCAAAGCAGACAAAGATCTGCTCATAGATCCTAAAGCTCTGCGTACGATCCAAATAGATGCGTAAAGCATGCACTGGACACAGCAATGCTAAGGCTGGGTCTGCCTCCTACTGGGGCAGCGCTTGCAGGTTCACCACTTGGTCCCTGAAAGGGTTAATGGGAACCTTGGGCACATAGCCCGGTCGGGGTCTCAGGATCACGTGAGAGTAGCCCGGACCGAACTCCAGGCACTTTTCGCTGACAGAGAACATTGCAGGTCCCCTACCCTCTTGATGGAGGTGAGCGCTGTCAGGAGGGCAGTCTTCAAGGAAAGTGCCTTAAGCTCTACTAACTCTAAGGGCTTGAAGGGAGCACCACACAGGCCTTGCAGGACTACCGAGAGGTCCCATGAGGGTCCCGTTTCGTCCCCGTAGTCCGTCGAAACCATCTGGGTTTGAGTACGTATGTGCCACAGCTTGGTGTGCCGGGGCGGGGGAGCTGCCGCAGGAGCGTTGAACCTGCCAGAGCGAGAGAAAAGCCAGTGGTCGGGGTGACGGCCGAACACACCGGTTATTTGACCCAGGGACTGAGGAAACTGCTCTTTTGTTGATAGTTTGGGTACCGCAGCTACTGGAGCATGCAGCGAAACAAAAGGAAAAGAGGACAAAAGATTCTCCTCCCGGCCCTCCACCAGGGGATGGAGTGGTCTGTTTACCAGCTCCAAGGCAGTGGTTTCTCGTGTCCCTGGGTCGCCCGTCTCAGGTGCACTTCGAGGTCTTCTTCCTACTGGCTGGCCGTGAGACGGGTGGAATCTGCTTCCTGCGGGGGGCTCGATGCCAAGGAGGGGCCAAAGGGACGGGCCAGGGTGGAGCCAGTGCAGCCTGCACAGGAAGACGAGCAGACGGGGTGCGGGATCTTGAGCCGTGCCGGGGCAGGATGTGTTGGATGGCCTGGATGGCACAGGTGCACCGCGAGCACCTCATCCACTGGGGGCATCACCGAGTAACCCCTGGACGCTCCGCCATCGAGGGTAGTGAGGGCGGGGGAGCCTCCCACGAACTCGTCAGCTCCTCGTGCACTTCCGGGAAGAAAGGCACTGCGGGGCGGGGCATGGCTGTGAGCGCTGTACCGGGAAAGCATGACCGTCATTTTGGCGTCCGCCTGTGACTGGGCGAGGGGGGAAGCCCAGCGGAGGTTTCCGTGTCAGACAGGATAAGCCCTCTCTCCGATGCTGCGCTCGAGAGCTCATCACCTTCATGGGCACTGAATAAGAGGTCAACTTGCCCTAGGACAAACCATCGCACTCATCCGAATGCCTAACCAGAACAAACAAGCATGCCGGGGAATGGGAGGTCCGCGGGGATTTAACCGGCGAGGTGGTCCCATTGTGGTCCCCAAATCGCCCCCAGTGCTCGCCGTGCTGGCCTCAAACATGTAGGTAGAAGGACCGAGGGAGGGAGCCGCTGGAGTTGCTTGCTTTCTTATTGGCCTTTTATCAAAGATCAGAGGTGTCTCAGGCTCTCAAGATTGACCCCTAGTGTCAATACATCGACACAATGTTGAGTGAGTGACAGATAGTGAACATCGCTTTTTTTTTTTTACATTAAACACACAAACCACTTATGACTTCAAGATCGCAACCAACAGTAATGAAGGACTTCTGCTCTCCGCAGCGGATGGTCTGTTTTTGATGTGTGCTAATGAAGATGAGCCCTGTTTCCCACAGTGCACTCTCTCATTTAACTCATTATTCACCACATATCTGTTGCCATGGTTTTGATGTGAGTTGATGGTGAGTCTCACTTTGTGGACAGCAGGTGGGAATGAAAGTGCACTGATGAGATATGTGGTGAATGTACACCATGATTTCTATAAGAAACACCCTTCTGTTTTTGTGCTATTGTGGAGTTTGTTAGCACAGGTGTAATCAGTGTAGATACGCACATGCAATTAATCTACACATTGACCGACATAACTGGTGATGTATATACTATATTTAATTGCCTTGTTGTAATGCCTATTTTTGGATAGCCTTGCCCCAGACTTAGACTTTTAATGGAAATCCTATGGAACTAACTATGGAAATCCATTATAAAACTAAAATTAATACATGTTTAAAACAATGATAATCTAAACAAAATTAAAATAAACATTAATTATTTTAATATTTATTATGTGAAATTTATTTAAACATATTTTTCAAAAATTTCGACTGTCCCAGAGTTGTGGTGTCATTTTCATCACACCAACAATTTTGCCCCAATACAGTTTTTCAAAGTTAGTGTATTATTTTACCCGAGTCAACAAAAGTGTCAGTGAAGGGCATATACTTGAGATGAAATATGAGGCAAGTGATGTATAAAAATTTACATAAATATCACTTGTGAGCAGAAAATTTTTATTAGGCATCATTTTCAAACAAACTGTCATTTTGCCAAATTATGCAAAAAGTGTGAAAATATTATTTAAACTTGTGTATTTATGATACAAAAAATGTTAGCTAGGAAATTTGCTTTCACAAGACAAAAGAGTCGGCCATCTTATTTAATAAACATGAAACATGTAATTTCCACCACAGAATTCTAAACACATTACAGATGTGTTGGAAATTACTGTGTTAGGAATTTTCATGACTCGACATATGCTTTTAGAAATGGTTAGTAAACAAATGTAAAAAATTAGCGAGAGTGTAAAATCTTTTTTAACAAGACTTTACTTTCAAGAAGTTCACAGTGCACGAAGTTAAAGAAACACACAGATACGCACACCTGTGACCGCATATAAATCTATACATAGATATCTTATTAGTAGCTGTTCTTATGGCGCGTGATACGTCGGCGCGTCAGCCATATATGAAAGTTCAAGAGCCGTCCGTCAACACATTAAAGTAAATTGACAGAAATGGTCTGCAACAGCCTGAAATCTTTTCCAGCCTGATTTTCCATAAACATTGGGCAATATTTTAGATGATACAAAAATTCCTGACTTCACTTCTAGTCAGTTTTTTTTTTTCATTGCAAACTGCATGTAATGTCCCCTACAAATGAATATAGCATGGCAAACATATTGAAAATTAGAACTCAGCCAGTCAATGAATTAACTGATGAACTGTTTCCACACAAAAGCAGTTCATGCAGCGGTCTGATGCTTCTTCTCCTGACACTTGCATTTCAGCAGCTCTCCTTGTCGACCATTCCAAGATGGTGCCACGGTTGACGTGTCCAAACCAGCTGAATGAGGCATCTACATACTTACACTGATGGCCAAAAAATTGGAATAATGTAAAAATTTTGCTCTTATGGAAAGAAATTGGTACTTTTATTCACTAAAGTGGCATTCAACTGATCACAATGTATAGTCAGAACATTAATAATGCAAAAATTGTTATTACAATTTGGAAAAAAATTTTTAAACTATTATTTAATTTAAACTACAAACTGTTCTCATCAAAAAATCCTCCACATGCAGCAATGACAGCTTTGCAGATCCTTGTCATTGTAGCTGTCAGTTTGTCCAGATACTCAGGTGACATTTCACCCCACGCTTCCTGTAGCACTTGACAAAGATGTGACTTGTTGGGCACTTCTCACACACCTTACAGTCTAGCTGACCCTACAAAAGCTCAATGGGGTTAAGATCCATAACATTCTTTTCCAATTATCTGTTGTCCAATGTCTGTGTTTCTTTGCCCACTCTAACCTTTTCTTTTAGTTTTTCTGTCTCAAAAGTTTATATTTATTTGTAATTCTTCCCATAAGGCCTGTTGTACATGAAACTGGTGTTGAGTGGGTAGAATTCAATGAATCTGTCAGCAGAGGACATGTGAAGTGACTTTCTCAAACCAGAGACTCTGATGCACTCATCCTCTTATTTAGTTGTACATCTGGCCTTCCCCATCTCTTTCTGTCCTTGTCAGACCCAGTTGTCCATTGTCTTTGAAGACTGTTACACCTTTCATACAAAGTTTACACCTTTGTATGAAATCCCCATTTTATTTTGGCAATTTCAAGCATTGTAGCCTATAGTTTTCATTCCTCAAAACAATGATTGACTGACCTGTTTCTAGAGAAAGCTGCTTCTTTTCAGCAATTGTTGACCTAATATTGACCTTAAGACATGCCAGTCTATTGCAAACTGTGTCAAGTCAAAAACGAACACAAAGACAATGTTAAGCTTCATTTAACAAACCAAATAGCATTCAGCAGTGTTTGATATAATGGCAAGTGATTTTCTAGTACCAAATTAGCAATTTAGCATGATTACTCAAGGATAAGGTGTTGGGGTGATGGCTGCTGGAAATTGGGCCTGTCTAGATTTGATCACAAATTACTTTTTTCAAATAGTGTTGGTGCTGTTTTTTACATCAGTAATGTCCTGACAATACTTTGAGATCAGTTGAATGCCACTTTGATGAATTAAAGTGCCAATTTCCTTCCAAAAGAGCTAAATCTGTACATTTATCCTAAATTTTGGCCATCAGTATGTACAGTATCAATGTTTGAGCGCACATCAGTTAAATTATATATGAATGGCAAGCTATGATGTTGCAAGGCAACTGCAGACAACGCCAAAAAAATCTGTTCAAATGTTTCTACCATTGCATGGTACCATCATATTGCCCAGCCAAACATGGTATTTAAGCTTCTTTTTCAACCAATGCCCTAAAAAGAATTTACATACTGCACCTGCAATCACCTAAAATAGGAATTTTTCAAATAAATTCTATTTCATTAAATACTAAAAACAATCAATATAAAAAGTTGTTCGAAAACAAAATACAGAAGAAGCCAAACTAAAACAAATGCACAATGGGCCCTATTTTAAGAGTGCTAGCGTTAGGCCATAATTAATGGCAAAATTCATAAGCGCAGAGTCACTGGGCATTGCCATGAATTTTTTTTATTTTTGTGCAAGCATGCACTAAGTCTAGGTGCAGGTAGGTATGGCGAAATTGCAAACCCAACATGCAAATGGACTGGATTAAGTGCAATTGAATTCTGAGGTTCTTCTCTGGGATTTCCACCATCTGCAATATGCATATATTATGGTCCATACCCTGTCAAGCACCAGTGATTAAACAAAGACAGCACATTCATAAGAAGTTGGTAGTGTAAATGGACAATATGCAATAAATTAGAAGAATAGGAAATGTAAATTAACTGCGGCCTTGATGAATGCCAAGCATATTGCTATGACAGTGACACATTCCATTTATCCGCACAGAAAATTAGATTCTCTTCTAAATTTGGATATGGTCTGTTAAATTATAGGGAATAAAAGTATTATTAACCATTTTCATCTACTGACACTGAAATCATGTCTAGTATTAACAGTGATTGTACAGTATATGCTTGCACTTCACTTCTACTGGTAAATTTTGATAAAAAATTTTTTTAAAATGTATGTATGCAAACAAGAAAAAATAAATCAAAAATATTTCTAAATTGAAATTACACTTCCAACGAAAGGAAAATATAACCAAAATAAGGAAGTGGTACAAAAATCATACCCAATCCAAACATATTAATCTTTCCTTCCACCAGCCCCTTATGCTGTGATTTAAAAATCAATCTCAATAGAAGGTGGGAAATTATTAGTAGGCTACAAATTAAATAATAAATATAATTGTAAATATACAATAATAATAATGCAAATAAACATAACAATAATAATAATGCAAATAATTGAAAATATAAACCATGACCTCTAGAAAGATTAATTATTTGGTGGAATCTCCAAACTACAAAAGCAGGAACTGAATTTGAACTTTGCGCTGAGTTAAGAGGTGGTATTGTACCATCTCAGTGCAATGACCTATTGCTCTGGAAAATAGCAAATTGCGCTTTGTGGTACCTTATTTACATAAAATGCACCCACAATTTGTGCACATGCACCCAGAAAAGCGCAAACACTCCCACCCACGGCCATTTGCACTGGCACAAAAATTGCACTTCAAATTAGCACTATCACAAAAATCAGATAAGATGTTGCGCACGGTCATAGCGCTGCGCATTGTGCACTCACAAAAATAGAGCCGGCAAAAGCTCATATCAACTTAATTTGCGTTTTCACTTGGCCAATACTGAAAATGCAACAAAAAGAAGTTTACTATAAGTACCCGGATGATGCAACAGAGTTTGGAATGTTGGACACTTCATGCACTCGGCAGTCACGCTTTGCAATATGTAGCGGAAGGTGCGGAGATACCTGGCCGTGTTTCTGGTCTGACAACGATTGTAAGTAATGGAGAATGTAGCAACAAGCGAAACTTCAGTGGGACTTTGGTTGCATCTCCTGTGTGCTTCAATTACTGCCCAATTAAAGTATTCCAAATCACTTGTGAGGTTTCCATGTTTAGAATGCTTCTTTCCTTAGAAGTTAGCTGCCTATGTAGGCAGTAGACAGCTCACTAGATTTTAGAACAGAGATGCATTTTTTTGTAAAACATAAGCATTTGCAAGTAAATGCATTTTTAAACTTCACTGTTAAGTCTACAGTAATTTTTTTGACAATAATGAAAGGTGTAAATGAACTAATTTGCCTTATTTTTCCTTGAAGACTCATAGTTAGTGGCTCAGAGCAGCCATTATGTAATTGGGTTGCTTTGACTTGATTGTAATCCTGCTGGGAATGTTTTGAAGACCACAGTAGAGTAGTTTACAAAGATGAACTGAAAATGAAGGCACTATATATTTGGATTTCTTTTATAATTTTTTGACACAAATAATTTTATGTAACCCTTTACTAAATGTTGGAACATGTCCATAGTTAATGTGAACTACACTATAACTTGAGCGAAACTGACTTCATACATCCACTAAAAATCACTGCGACACCAGTTGGTTAGAAGTTATTGCAAAAATGGCTCAGAAAAGCCCAAGTGTTATTTATATTTTGTTATCTAATGCAAGAACATTCAGACACTTTTAATTGTGCCTTAAGAGTCCAAATAATTTTGGGGGTCACATTCCGCAGTACATAGTAAATATTACCTTGAGTAATTAACATCCAAGACAACATCCCTAAATCATTGAGTGGACATATCTTCATTTTTAAGCATGACAGTTACCTGTAATGCTATTAAATTCTCTTTGACATAACCTTAGAAGTGACCTGGTACAGTCATGTGTATGGATTAATCCCGTTTGAGTGACTGTAACCATCGCTTATTGACTCCTGAATGCAACTCCTGACTGTGACTTGGTTTTCATCAGCTTCAACACTCAATAATATGATCATATTAGCCCCATTTTATCATCGTTACATTGGCTACCTGTTAAATTCCGTATTGATTTTAAAATTCTGTTAACTACGTACAAAGCTTTGAATGGTCTAGCTCCGCAGTACTTAAGTGATCTTCTACCACGCTATATTCCAACACGTTCATTAAGATCGCAAAATTGTGGCCTATTAATAGTTCCTAGAATATCAAAATCCACTAAAGGAGGAAGATCCTTTTCATATTTGGCTCCTAAACTATGGAATAGTCTCCCAAACACTGTTCGAGATGCAGACACACTCTCTCAGTTTAAGTATAGACTAAAGACTCATCTATTTAGCCAGGCATACACCTAATTTATCCTCCAACGCACAATTAGGCTGCTTTAGTTGGGTCTGCCGGAACCAGAAACCAGAAACATTGAGCATGATCTCTAACTCTGCAATAAATTAAATGGCATCTACGCTTACATCTTTTTATTTGTTTCCCTGTCTCAACCTCGGGACTCCTATCCTGAGGTCACCAGAACCGGCTGGATCCAGCACCATTCCTGCTTCATGTTGGACTCCACTGCTACATGTCGCAGAATGATGATGACTAAATGCAGCCGGTGCCAGCCAAACATCACTTCAATCTATTATGATGGACTTCGGAGGATGAAATGATGCCAACTCCAACCTGCATCACCTCGGTCTATTTATGGACTACGATCTTGAAATGAAATGCTTAGACTAACTATTGCCAACAAAAGCCTTCATCAGCCAATTAACAAGGACAATTGCATCTATGTGAATTTCTGCAATTAATCAAGATGGACTTCAAAGACTTTGGTCATTAATCTTACAGTTCAAACACAATCGATGTTTAATCACTGACCCTTAACACTTAGTTTAATCATTTTAAACCATGATTTTACCTATACATAATTAATATTTACATTACATTCATAATGTTAGCCAGAGGGGAACTGGCTCCCACAGTGAGTCTGGTTTCTCCCAAGGTTATTTTTCTCCATTAATCTACATCTTATGGAGTTTTGTGTTCCTTGCCACAGTCGCCTACAGCTTGCTCACTGGGGTTATTAATACAATTATCATTTAATTATTTTTAAACACTATTAAAAATCGTATTTTATCTAAATTACACAATGATGATTAATCGACTTTATAGACATTACAGTTTTATCGTCTGTTAATGCTGATATTCTGTAAAGCTGCTTTGAAACGATGTGTGTTGTGAAAGGCGCTATACAAATAAAATTAACTTGACTTGACTCAGTGATATCATCACAAACTCAACTGGCTGCTCTTTGTCCCGAGGGTTGCCTTCAACAACACTGTGCCATGTTCAAGACCAGCCTATCGTACTGTACTGCAGATTGAATAGAAGGCAAACTCGTATAGAAATGGACGTGTCAGTGGTTCTTGTGTGGAGTGCTGTGAGTTTAACGTGTGACTGATACAGATAATCAGAGCATCCCACAGTCCTATTTGCAGCTCCTGGTCACCCTGCTTTATTTAGATGTGTGAATAAACCCTGGGCCTTCATTATCTCCACTGCCAATCCTTTGTGCCTGTCAACATACACAGTCAATTATCTACATGAGCAGCAGCTGCATATGTCTTGTCTTGAATTGAAAGTGAATTGCCATAAACATTTAATTAATATATTGTTATTCTAAAAATAAACTTTGGCAAATTTAGCTTAATTTTGCTTGGTGTTGCAACTAGTTAGTCGGCAGGAAAATCAGTTAGTCTACTAAAATTGGTCTGTGCTTTCCAATGGTCTGAACTGCCCCCATTCGTCGAAGCTGGAACTATAGAACAGTACTGAGAGCAAAACATCTTGGTTACTGTCATAACCTCCGTTCCCTGATGGAGGGAACGAGACGTTGTGTCAATGTAGTGACACTAGGGGTCTTTCTTGAGAGCCTCGGTTACCTCTTATCCTTGAGAAAAGGCCAACGAGAATTGGCGAACAGAATATGCATGCCCCTCCCCCGGGCATATGGGTATAAAAGGAGGGAATTGTGCGTCTGTTCATACAGGTTTTGAGCTGAGGAGCCGAGAGTAAGGTCCCGGCCCTTTCAGCGGCTTAGTACAGTGGTGTGGCAAGAGGGACACAATGTCTTGTTCCCTCCATCAGGGAACTGAGGTTACGACAATAACCGAGACGTTCCCCTTCAGTCACTCACTTGACTGTTTAAATAGGAACAGTAGGGATTCCTATTTAAAAACGCCACAACACTGAACATGTTACATGGACTGCTGATGCAGGTTCAAGCAAGCTATTGCGTGTGAAATAGCAGGTGCATCAGACTGCACGTAACCTTCCCCAATGCTCAAGAGACATCATATAGTTCCCCACATCCCTGAGGGAGGGAAGTGATACAACGAGCCTGGGAGCAGGTCTATGTTTTCTCTCCATAGAGTTTTAGATGCGGCTGGGGCCATCTAATGCTATAACACATATCAGGGAACGCATTCTTTTCCAATCCTATTCTTTCAGGGGGAAAAGACCCCGCGGAGACCACATCCTACCCATCAGGGGAGGTTAACATGTGGCAAATACGTCACATGGGCTTACCAGCCACACATGGAAATGGCGCCAGCATCATAGTCTGTGCAAGGCCCGGTTCAGAACTTGTAGGTCCAAGATTGGCCGCAACCCACTGCCTTTCTTGGGTACGATGGAGTAAGGGATGTGGCAAGCAAAGAAAAGGAAACAAAAGATTCTCTACCTGGCCCTCCACCAGGGAATGGAGTGATCTGGATACCAGCTCTGTTGCAGACGTCTCCCTCCCTGGGTTGCCCATCTCTGGAGCGATTGGGTGCCTTCTGGGTGCGGGAGGTGGTCCGTGAGACGGGGGCCGTCCGCTTCATGCAGGGAGCTCTACGCTGGTGCTGAGAGCTGGGCCCTGGCTGGGGCGGAGCTGTTTGGGGTTTCACCGCCGCAGGGGGACGCCCTCAGCGAGCAGATGGAATGCGGAAAGATGTGTTGAATGGCCGCCATCTGTTTCTTCACCGTCGAGACCTGCTGGGCAAAGCCCTCTATGGTGTCACCGAATAGGCCGATCTGAGAGATGGGAGCGTTGAGGAAGCGAGCCTTGTTGGGGTCCTGCATCTGGACCAGATTCATCCACAGATGGTGTTCCTGGACCACGAGGGTGGCCATCCCATTTCCGAGTGCTGTGACCTTCCTCGAGGACGGTTGCCGAGCGCAGTTCCTGCAGCACATCAGGAACAGAAACCCGGGGCTCATCCAGCTCGGGGGCTCCGAGAGAGACATCAGACTGGCCTTAAGGTGAGCCGGTCTCATCTCGGAACTAGACAGGGAAAACAAGCGTGCTGGGGAACGGGTAGTATGTGGGGATTTACCCGCCAAAACCACGCCCATTAAACTCCCAAAATCGCCCCCTGCGCCAGCCACGCCGGCCCTATACCCGTTGGTAGAAGGTGCAACGGGGTGGGGGGGGGGGTGGGTACCAATGACTTTATATCAATTGCTAGTTTAGATCTCATAATAAACTCAGGAATTAACTCACAATTGCAAGAAAAAAGGTACAAATTGCAATATATAAAGTAAAAAGTGTGAATTATCAAGTCACATTTGCAAGAAATAAAGTCATAATTGTGAGACAAAGTATAAGTACAGAATACCTTTTTTTCTCGCGACTGACTATTTTTCGCATTTGCTACATTTTTTCTTGTAATTTAGATTTTATGTTTCACAATTGCAACCTTATTTCTCACAATTGAGATGGGCGACCCAGGGATGTGGAGACCCGCTGCAAGCTTGGAGGTGGTGGACAGACCACTCCATATTCACAAGTTAACATTTTGGCTTAGTAGGGAGGAGAATCCTTTGTTTTCTTTGATTTTGATTTCGCTGCACACCTGAGGGGCTGCAGCACCTACATTTTCAAAGAAAGAGTGGACTCCTCATTCCTTTGGTCACATATCCGGTGTTTACGGCCATCATTATCATTATCACGATCACCGGACACCACCTCACCTCTGCGTGCCCACCTGTGCAGGCGGTTGTGATGAGTCATGAGGACGTTCTCCCTCCTCCCTCGTAGTTGACTGATCCTATGGGTGGTATGCGGAGGGAAACAAGTGCTTTGACGTTTCCCTCAGCACAGCCACGAGCTCGGGACATGAGGCTCCTCAACGTGGCAACTCCTGCTCTGCACCGCCACGAGGCCCCACCCACTGGTAGGTCAGATGCGACTGTACCCTTGGTGCCCCTCGCTCGGAGCTTGGAAGCGTGGCTAGCACTCTCAACCCATCACGATGGTTGGCCAGGACCATTCGACTCAGGTATGTGACTCAGTTTGCCAGGTGCCCACCCGGTTCAGCAGCGTCCGCTTCACCTCGGTGAGAATTTTTTTATAATAATCAGACTGCTCTTCGTAAAAAAATTTCAGATTGTCGGTAGGGCGAATAGCGACATAAGAATCCATTGTTCCTATTCAAAAGCTTGTTTGCAACAAACATTTGCAGTGAAAATTTAGGCTTGTGTAAATAGGCATTAAATGATGACAGAATTTTTCATTTTTTTTGTGAACTTTTTCTTTAAATTAATTTAGATTGTAATTGACTGTTTATAGAGACAATGCTTGAGTTTAACAGTAGATTAGAGTTTTATCACGTGTTTTCTCTGATATAAAAGGGTGGTGCTTTTCTAGGACAGAGATTGTGTTGCTCAACAGCCAAAGACAATGACCAACAAGAGGGGGAAAAAAAGAGTAGGCCTATCCCCAATACACAGATAGTGTTGCACAATATTTTTCCTGGAAATCACAGGTCAGGAAAAAAGCAGCCATCACAGCTGACCATCAACTGACTCTACCGCTAGACAATGAAATCTAGTTCTCAGACTTCGATGAACAACAAAGTGGAATACACCCCATGGGTTCATCTGTTTTGGTTTATAACCATGTAAACGATACCCCTTATCTCAAATCAACCCGTCAATCCTTCCATTACACAACAGAAAAAATGGCATGTTGCTAACAGGATTTCTACTTCCCATTAACATGTAATGTCGCAACACAATGCCAATTCACCTGGCCATGGTTATGTGCAGATAGCGGTCTTGTATAATTTACAAGAGATAGGATATGGATGGATAATTTCTTGTAAAAACTGGCAGTCGTCTAATCTACGGCCAAACCATGAGGAAAACCTTTCAGACAATTCAGACCCATGTTTAAGGATATGGCTTTCCAAAGGTCCTGTTTGTCTAACCTTACTTAAAGCTACAAGTGGGTTGACCTGTTTAATAGTTGTAAATCATTTTGTAATTATTTAAAGTGAAGGCCACTTTCAATCAATAAACTTCCACCTTGAGAGGCAATTAGCTATCAGTCATTAGGTAGCAGTAAAATCTCTTGACACAGGATAACATCGTACTTTTTATCTCTAATCTTTTTCTCCCGATAGTTGTAGCAGTGGCGTTGTACTGTTGTGTCGTAGGTGGCGGGATCGTTCACAGATGCATGTCTGATGCATGTTTTTCTCACTAACATGGTAAGATCTGAATTTATGAGATTAATTTTATAAATGCTGAAATAGATAGTTCCAAATTGATAGAATAACTGCAACCCAGTAGTAAAATGTCCAGCAAGGGTGCCAAAAGCGAGTGAAATCAGACAAGGTTTTTAAGGTGAATATTAGATTGAGGTTTTAATGAGTAAAATGTACCTATCTAACCTAAAAATGTAACCTAAACCCAACAAATAGTTTTCTAAAAGCAAATGAGAGGCACACACAACAGACATCCTTACCCTAAACCAATTCCTGAACCTAAAAGTAGTGCCCTAAAAGCAAAAGTGACATGAAAAGCACATTTTCTGTTCAAAATTTTTAATTATAGAACAACATTATTACAAAAAATGGGTTATTACATATTATACTTTTTTTTCAAAACCAAAACTTAACAATAACAACACAAACAACAAAACTAATAGGCAGTAATAATAGGCTATAAAAGAATGACATTTACTTAAAAAGCTCTTTTCCCAGAACATCTAACCTTTTCCAGTTTAAGAAAGAACATGGTATCCACAAGTCATGGAGATGTAGTTGGAGGCTTATTCGATTTCCAGTGGAGTAGAATACGACACCTAGCTAATAAGGAGGTAAATGCTAAAATATCCAGTTGTTTAGAATAAACTGTGACCAGACATTTGGTACCACAAAAATTGCTATAGTAGGGCAAACGTCAATACTGACTTTTAACACCTCAGACATAATTGTAAAATAATTAATCCAGTAATTTTGAAACACAGGACAAGTAAAAAACATATGACTAAAATTACACTGAGACACATAACATCTATTGCATCTGTCTTCAATATTAGGAAATATTTCAGATAGCCAGGCCTTGGAAAAATGAATTCTGTGTTATATTTTAAATTACACTCACCTAAAGGATTATTAGGAACACCTGTTCAATTTCTCATTAATGCAATTATCTAATCAACCAATCACATGGCAGTTGCTTCAATGCATTTAGGGGTGTGGTCCTGCTCAAGACAATCTCCTGAACTCCAAACTGAATGTCAGAATGGGAAAGAAAGGTGATTTAAGCAATTTTGAGCGTGGCATGGTTGTTGGTGCCAGACGGGCTGGTCTGAGTATTTCACAATCTGCTCAGTTACTGGGATTTTCACGCACAACCATTTCTAGGGTTTACAAAGAATGGTGTGAAAAGGGAAAAACATCCAGTATGCGGCAGTCCTGTGGGCGAAAATGCCTTGTTGATGCTAGAGGTCAGAATGGGCCGACTGATTCAAGCTGATAGAAGAGAAACTTTGCCTGAAATAACCACTCGTTACAACCGAGGTATGCAGCAAAGCATTTGTGAAGCCACAACACGCACAACCTTGAGGCAGATGGGCTACAACAGCAGAAGACCCCACCGGGTACCACTTTTCTCCACTACAAATAGGAAAAAGAGGCTACAATTTGCAAGAGCTCACCAAAATTGGACAGTTGAAGACTGGAAAAATGTTGCCTGGTCTGATGAGTCTTGATTTCTGTTGAGACATTCAGATGGTAGAGTCAGAATTTGGCGTAAACAGAATGAGAACATGGATCCATCATGCCTTGTTACCACTGTGCAGGCTGGTGGTGGTGGTGGTGTAATGGTGTGGGGGATGTTTTCTTGGCACACTTTAGGCCCCTTAGTGCCAATTGGGCATCGTTTAAATGCCACGGCCTACCTGAGCATTGTTTCTGACCATGTCCATCCCTTTATGGCCACCATGTACCCATCCTCTGATGGCTACTTCCAGCAGGATAATGCACCAAATGTCACAAAGCTCGAATCATTTCAAATTGGTTTCTTGAACATGACAATGAGTTCACTGTACTAAAATGGCCCCCACAGTCACCAGATCTCAACCCAATAGAGCATCTTTGGGATGTGGTGGAACGGGAGCTTCGTGCCCTGGATGTGCATCCCACAAATCTCCATCAACTGCAAGATGCTATCCTATCAATATGGGCCAACATTTCTAAAGAATGCTTTCAGCACCTTGTTGAATCAATGCCATGTAGAATTAAGGCAGTTCTGAAGGCGAAAGGGGGTCAAACATAGTATTAGTATGGTGTTCCTAATAATCCTTTAGGTGAGTGTATATGTGGCCAAGTTTAGCACATATTGAACTAGAGCATATTCTGTACAGTGCACCCACCAACAATTCCTCTTAAAAATGTTCTCCCAGCTCACACTCCCACTCTTTTAATTTTATTTAGAGAATAATTATCTAAGCCTAAAAGATGACTATAAATTCTTGAAATTTGTGACTTGTGGTGAATATTAAGTTGCAGAAACTCTTCCTGTACTTGTACTGAGGGTAGAGAGGGGTAATTAGGAAATAGAGTGGCATAGCAATGTCTAATCTGCAAAAACTGAAACAAATGGTATTCTGACAACCACCATCCAGAAGATAAATGTACATGGCTACAAAAGGTGCCATCTTTACGCAAGTCTTGAAAACATCTTAAGCCTTTTACATGCCACTGCTTACAAACAGGATCAGTAAGAGATGGGGGAAACATATGATTCTCCATTAGTGGCATTAATGTTGAAGCAGAAGTAAATTTAAAGTGTCGCCTGAACTGGAACCAGATCCGAAGGGTTGATACAACTACAGGATAATGTGCAAAGGAAGAGAAAGAGGAATTATAGAATAGGGGTGAAGTAAGCAAAGCCAACAGAGGGGTAGATATACTCAAGTTTGCCTCCAATCTGCACCATGGTGCAGTGGACATACTAAGCCAAAATGTTAACTTGTGAATAATTTCTGTCCAATAGTAAAGCAAAAAAAAATTGGATAAAGAGAGCCCACCACTCAATTGACACCTATAAGAAAAGATTTCTGAATTCTAGGCACTTTACCACACCACAAGAAGTGGGTAACAATCTGGTTGACAGATTTGAAAAAATTCTTAGGGAGAAACAAAGGAATGCACTGAAAGTCAAACAGAAACTTGGGCAAAACATACATTTTCACTACATTAATTCGACCAATTAGTGATAGAGTTAGATTGCTCCATCTCAGACTTTGTCTGGTCCAACAAAAGGGAGAAATTTGCAAATAAAAAGAGATGGTAGAGATCTAGTAATATTGATCCCAAGGTATCTGAATCCTGTTTTACTTAATCTAACTGGAATATCCGACTGCAAAAGACCCATAGCCTGTGCATTAACAGAGAAACACAATATTTATTTATAAACAGAGAACAAGTCCAATTTTTCCAACATGGATAAAATAACTGGGAAACTGGAAATTGGATAAGAAATATATAATAATAAATCATCAGCATAGAGTGACAATTTAATTTCAATGCCTGACTGCACCACACCCTGAAGCAAAGGGGAGGACCTCAAGAGTGATCGACAATGGTTCAATGGGCAGTGCGAACAGCAAAGGGGAAAGTGGGCACCCCTGTTGTGTTCCTTGTCCCAGCCTAAAATAGCTGTATCTAATGTTATTGGTGTGCTCAATCGCCTGGGGAGAAACACATTAAAGGCGTATCCAAGAAATGAAATGATCCCCGAACCCAAATTTATGAAGCAAAGAATACTCCCACTCCACACAGTCAAGCGCTTTTTCAGTGTCGAGTGAAGTCACAGTTTGAATTAATAATATTTAAAAGAGGTTGGGGCCTGGGTAGTTCAGTGATTAAAGATGCTGACTAACGCCCCTGGAGTCGAGAGTTCGAATCCAGGGCATGCTGAGTGACTCGAGCCAGGTCTACTAAGCAACCAAATTGTCCCGGTTGCTAGGGAGGGTAGAGTCGAGGATGCCATGGAGAATAGCATGGGCCTCCACAAGTACTATGTCTCCACGGTAACGTGTGCAACAAGCCACGTGATAAAATGCACAGATTGACGTCTCAGTCATGGAGGCAAATGAGATTCATCCTATGCCACCAGTATTGAGGCGAGTCACTACGCCACCACAAGGACTTACAGCACACTGGTAATTGGGCATTCCAAATTGGGGAGAAAAAGGGGAGAGAAAAAAGAATAACTGTCTCCCTCTGATAAAACCTGGTTGTTCATCAGATAATATCTTTGGAGGTATGTTTTCAAGGTGAGAAGCCAATACTTTGGCCAAAATCTTGGCATCTACATTCTACAACGAAAGGGGCCTATAAGAGCTACATAACTTAGGATCGTTTTTAGAAGCAGAATTATGGATGCTTGTGTAAGCGTCTCTGGTAGGAAGACACTCTAAGGATTCTGTGTACACCAACAAAAGTAATGGGGACAATTTGGTCTGAAATTTCATAAAAAACTCAACTGGAAAGCTGCTGGGCACCGGGGATTTATTGCAGTGCATTATTTTAAATGCCTGAGTAATGTATTTTATGTCTAAAGGGGCTTTGAGATATGGGGCAGCAGCTGAATCAATTGCGGTGATATTTAAATTCTGTAAAAAGGAGGTCATATCACGGGAATCAGGTGGAGATTCAGATGTATATAAAGTAGAATAAAAAAAATTGAAGATGGGATTAATGTTTTCAGGATCTGATATCAAATTACCAGATGGGTCCTGGATCTGCGGAATCAATCGACTGGCTGCCTGACATCTTAACTGATGTGCTAAGAGATGACTAGCTTTATCACCATGTTCGTAATAAGCACTTTGAGAATGTAATAGAAGACACTCAGCATAATTTGTCAGAATGAAATCACGTTCAGCTTGCAGATCAAGATGCCGTTCAAACTGAAATTGTGAAGGGGAGTTAGACACCTGCTGATCAATATGAAAAATATTGGAAGTGATCTCACATATCCTTGCAGTAAGAAGTCTATTTGAATGTGCGGAGTAAGAAATAATCTGTCCCTGAAGGTATGCTTTGACTGTTTCGCACAATAACGAATAAGAAACAACACCGTCCTAATTTGTAGCCAAGCAATTTTCAATTGAGGCTGAAATAAAATCAATACATTTATCATCAGATAAAAGAAGAGAGTTTAACCTCCATGATGATGAATATCGAGGCTGATATCAAGACTAAGTGGGGCATGATCAAAAATAACTATAGCATGGTAAGAACAGATGTTACTTTAAGAATTAGGGAGCTATCTATAATAAAAGAATCAATACAGGAATACGACTGATGGACTTGTGAGAAAAAAGAAAATAACTTATCTTGAGAGTTATAAAATCGGCAAGGGTCAACGCAACCATTCCTGTACATAAACTCCACTATTGACCTAGACATAGATGATGGAGTCATTGAATGAGAACTAGAACGGTCCACATTGGGATCAATTATACAGTTAAGATCTCCAGCAAAAATAAGTAAATGGCTATTCAGTGAGGGAAGGATCCCAAATAATTTATTTATAAAACCTAGATCGTCAAGATTTGGCATGTATACATTGATATGTCAATTGTCATGGAGCACAGGATTTTTTAATAATGTGAAGACAACAATCAAATACCTTACATTTTATCAGCTATTAGCTTAGTAGAAGAAAACTGAAGCATTTAGTTAATTAATATCG